>NC_054409.1:0-300000 GCF_017976425.1 Toxotes jaculatrix
TTGACGCCGCAGCACATATGATGCAAAGCTGTCATTTCAGCTCAAACGGTAAAATTTGACCGTTCTGGCCATTTGAGAGTGTTTTTCACAACGTTTGCCCTGAAAGTGCCAGGTACTGCAGATGACAGAAACACACGGGAAAACTCTGCAAAATGCTTCTTCTAATGTAAAATAGTGTTTCCATGCTGGAAAAAGTCTTATTTTGACGCGGCAGCACATATGATGCAAAGCTGTCATTTCAGCTCAAACGGTAAAATTTGACCGTTCCTGGCCATTTGAGAGTGTTTTTCACAACGTTTGCCCTGAAAGTGCCAGGTACTGCAGATGACAGAAACACACGGGAAAACTCTGCAAAATGCTTCTTCTAATGTAAAATAGTGTTTCCATGCTGGAAAAAGTCTTATTTTGACGCCGGCAGCACATATGATGCAAAGCTGTCATTTCAGCTCAAACGGTAAAATTTGACCGTTCCTGGCCATTTGAGAGTGTTTTTCACAACGTTTGCCCTGAAAGTGCCAGGTACTGCAGATGACAGAAACACACGGGAAAACTGCAAAATGCTTCTTCTAATGTAAAATAGTGTTTCCATGCTGGAAAAAGTCTTATTTTGACGCCAGGAACATATTTTAGACACACCGTTCATTTCATTTTTAACAGTACAGTTTTAGCGCTTCCAGCCCATATGAGAGTGTTTTTCAAAACGTTTGCCCTGAAAGTGCCAGGTACTGCAGATGACAGAAACACACGGGAAAACTCTGCAAAATGCTTCTTCTAATGTAAAATAGTGTTTCCATGCTGGAAAAAGTCTTATTTTGACGCCAGGAACATATTTTAGACACACCGTTCATTTCAGCTCAAACGGTAAAATTTGACCGTTCCTGGCCATTTGAGAGTGTTTTTCACAACGTTTGCCCTGAAAGTGCCAGGTACTGCAGATGACAGAAACACACGGGAAAACTCTGCAAAATGCTTCTTCTAATGTAAAATAGTGTTTCCATGCTGGAAAAAGTCTTATTTTGACGCCAGGAACATATTTTAGACACACCGTTCATTTCATTTCTAACAGTACAGTTTTAGCGCTTCCAGCCCATATGAGAGTGTTTTTCAAAACGTTTGCCCTGAAAGTGCCAGGTACTGCAGATGACAGAAACACACGGGAAAACTCTGCAAAATGCTTCTTCTAATGTAGAATAGTGTTTCCATGCTGGAAAAAGTCTTATTTTGACGCCGGCAGCACATATGATGCAAAGCTGTCATTTCAGCTCAAACGGTAAAATTTGACCGTTCCTGGCCATTTGAGAGTGTTTTTCACAACGTTTGCCCTGAAAGTGCAGGTACTGCAGATGACAGAAACACACGGGAAAACTCTGCAAAATGCTTCTTCTAATGTAAAATAGTGTTTCCATGCTGGAAAAAGTCTTATTTTGACGCCGGCAGCACATATGATGCAAAGCTGTCATTTCAGCTCAAACGGTAAAATTTGACCGTTCCTGGCCATTTGAGAGTGTTTTTCACAACGTTTGCCCTGAAAGTGCCAGGTACTGCAGATGACAGAAACACACGGGAAAACTCTGCAAAATGCTTCTTCTAATGTAAAATAGTGTTTCCATGCTGGAAAAAGTCTTATTTTGACGCAGGAACATATTTTAGACACACCGTTCATTTCATTTCTAACAGTACAGTTTTAGCGCTTCCAGCCCATATGAGAGTGTTTTTCAAAACGTTTGCCCTGAAAGTGCCAGGTACTGCAGATGACAGAAACACACGGGAAAACTCTGCAAAATGCTTCTTCTAATGTAGAATAGTGTTTCCATGCTGGAAAAAGTCTTATTTTGACGCCGGCAGCACATATGATGCAAAGCTGTCATTTCAGCTCAAACGGTAAAATTTGACCGTTCCTGGCCATTTGAGACTGTTTTTCACAACGTTTGCCCTGAAAGTGCCAGGTACTGCAGATGACAGAAACACACGGGAAAACTCTGCAAAATGCTTCTTCTAATGTAAAATAGTGTTTCCATGCTGGAAAAAGTCTTATTTTGACGCCGGCAGCACATATGATGCAAAGCTGTCATTTCAGCTCAAACGGTAAAATTTGACCGTTCCTGGCCATTTGAGAGTGTTTTTCACAACGTTTGCCCTGAAAGTGCCAGGTACTGCAGATGACAGAAACACACGGGAAAACTCTGCAAAATGCTTCTTCTAATGTAAAATAGTGTTTCCATGCTGGAAAAAGTCTTATTTTGACGCCAGGAACATATTTTAGACACACCGTTCATTTCATTTCTAACAGTACAGTTTTAGCGCTTCCAGCCCATATGAGAGTGTTTTTCAAAACGTTTGCCCTGAAAGTGCCAGGTACTGCAGATGACAGAAACACACGGGAAAACTCTGCAAAATGCTTCTTCTAATGTAAAATAGTGTTTCCATGCTGGAAAAAGTCTTATTTTGACGCCGGCAGCACATATGATGCAAAGCTGTCATTTCAGCTCAAACGGTAAAATTTGACCGTTCCTGGCCATTTGAGACTGTTTTTCACAACGTTTGCCCTGAAAGTGCCAGGTACTGCAGATGACAGAAACACACGGGAAAACTCTGCAAAATGCTTCTTCTAATGTAAAATAGTGTTTCCATGCTGGAAAAAGTCTTATTTTGACGCCAGGAACATATTTTAGACACACCGTTCATTTCATTTCTAACTGTACAGTTTTAGCGCTTCCAGCCCATATGAGAGTGTTTTTCACAACGTTTGCCCTGAAAGTGCCAGGTACTGCAGATGACAGAAACACACGGGAAAACTCTGCAAAATGCTTCTTCTAATGTAAAATAGTGTTTCCATGCTGGAAAAAGTCTTATTTTGACGCCAGGAACATATTTTAGACACACCGTTCATTTCAGCTCAAACGGTAAAATTTGACCGTTCCTGGCCATTTGAGAGTGTTTTTCACAACGTTTGCCCTGAAAGTGCCAGGTACTGCAGATGACAGAAACACACGGGAAAACTCTGCAAAATGCTTCTTCTAATGTAAAATAGTGTTTCCATGCTGGAAAAAGTCTTATTTTGACGCCAGGAACATATTTTAGACACACCGTTCATTTCATTTCTAACAGTACAGTTTTAGCGCTTCCAGCCCATATGAGAGTGTTTTTCAAAACGTTTGCCCTGAAAGTGCCAGGTACTGCAGATGACAGAAACACACGGGAAAACTCTGCAAAATGCTTCTTCT
The DNA here is from genome assembly GCF_017976425.1 of Toxotes jaculatrix. NCBI lineage: Eukaryota > Metazoa > Chordata > Actinopteri > Toxotidae > Toxotes > Toxotes jaculatrix. The sequence continues at coordinate 3,225 of NC_054409.1, forward strand.
AATGTAAAATAGTGTTTCCATGCTGGAAAAAGTCTTATTTTGACGCCGGCAGCACATATGATGCAAAGCTGTCATTTCAGCTCAAACGGTAAAATTTGACCGTTCCTGGCCATTTGAGACTGTTTTTCACAACGTTTGCCCTGAAAGTGCCAGGTACTGCAGATGACAGAAACACACGGGGAAAACTCTGCAAAATGCTTCTTCTAATGTAAAATAGTGTTTCCATGCTGGAAAAAGTCTTATTTTGACGCCAGGAACATATTTTAGACACACGTTCATTTCATTTCTAACAGTACAGTTTTAGCGCTTCCAGCCCATATGAGAGTGTTTTTCAAAACGTTTGCCCTGAAAGTGCCAGGTACTGCAGATGACAGAAACACACGGGAAAACTCTGCAAAATGCTTCTTCTAATGTAGAATAGTGTTTCCATGCTGGAAAAAGTCTTATTTTGACGCCGGCAGCACATATGATGCAAAGCTGTCATTTCAGCTCAAACGGTAAAATTTGACCGTCCTGGCCATTTGAGAGTGTTTTTCACAACGTTTGCCCTGAAAGTGCCAGGTACTGCAGATGACAGAAACACACGGGAAAACTCTGCAAAATGCTTCTTCTAATGTAAAATAGTGTTTCCATGCTGGAAAAAGTCTTATTTTGACGCCGGCAGCACATATGATGCAAAGCTGTCATTTCAGCTCAAACGGTAAAATTTGACCGTTCCTGGCCATTTGAGAGTGTTTTTCACAACGTTTGCCCTGAAAGTGCCAGGTACTGCAGATGACAGAAACACACGGGAAAACTCTGCAAAATGCTTCTTCTAATGTAAAATAGTGTTTCCATGCTGGAAAAAGTCTTATTTTGACGCCGGCAGCACATATGATGCAAAGCTGTCATTTCAGCTCAAACGGTAAAATTTGACGGTTCCTGGCCATTTGAGACTGTTTTTCACAACGTTTGCCCTGAAAGTGCCAGGTACTGCAGATGACAGAAACACACGGGAAAACTCTGCAAAATGCTTCTTCTAATGTAAAATAGTGTTTCCATGCTGGAAAAAGTCTTATTTTGACGCCAGGAACATATTTTAGACACACCGTTCATTTCATTTCTAACAGTACAGTTTTAGCGCTTCCAGCCCATATGAGAGTGTTTTTCAAAACGTTTGCCCTGAAAGTGCCAGGTACTGCAGATGACAGAAACACACGGGAAAACTCTGCAAAATGCTTCTTCTAATGTAAAATAGTGTTTCCATGCTGGAAAAAGTCTTATTTTGACGCCGGCAGCACATATGATGCAAAGCTGTCATTTCAGCTCAAATGGAAAATTTGACCGTTCCTGGCCATTTGAGACTGTTTTTCACAACGTTTGCCCTGAAAGTGCCAGGTACTGCAGATGACAGAAACACACGGGAAAACTCTGCAAAATGCTTCTTCTAATGTAAAATAGTGTTTCCATGCTGGAAAAAGTCTTATTTTGACGCCAGGAACATATTTTAGACACACCGTTCATTTCATTTCTAACAGTACAGTTTTAGCGCTTCCAGCCCATATGAGAGTGTTTTTCAAAACGTTTGCCCTGAAAGTGCCAGGTACTGCAGATGACAGAAACACACGGGAAAACTCTGCAAAATGCTTCTTCTAATGTAGAATAGTGTTTCCATGCTGGAAAAAGTCTTATTTGACGCCGGCAGCACATATGATGCAAAGCTGTCATTTCAGCTCAAACGGTAAAATTTGACCGTTCCTGGCCATTTGAGACTGTTTTTCACAACGTTTGCCCTGAAAGTGCCAGGTACTGCAGATGACAGAAACACACGGGAAAACTTTGCAAAATGCTTCTTCTAATGTAAAATAGTGTTTCCATGCTGGAAAAAGTCTTATTTTGACGCCAGGAACATATTTTAGACACACCGTTCATTTCATTTCTAACAGTACAGTTTTAGCGCTTCCAGCCCATATGAGAGTGTTTTTCAAAACGTTTGCCCTGAAAGTGCCAGGTACTGCAGATGACAGAAACACACGGGAAAACTCTGCAAAATGCTTCTTCTAATGTAAAATAGTGTTTCCATGCTGGAAAAAGTCTTATTTTGACGCCGCAGCACATATGATGCAAAGCTGTCATTTCAGCTCAAACGGTAAAATTTGACCGTTCCTGGCCATTTGAGACTGTTTTTCACAACGTTTGCCCTGAAAGTGCCAGGTACTGCAGATGACAGAAACACACGGGAAAACTCTGCAAAATGCTTCTTCTAATGTAAAATAGTGTTTCCATGCTGGAAAAAGTCTTATTTTGACGCCGCAGCACATATGATGCAAAGCTGTCATTTCAGCTCAAACGGTAAAATTTGACCGTTCCTGGCCATTTGAGAGTGTTTTTCACAACGTTTGCCCTGAAAGTGCCAGGTACTGCAGATGACAGAAACACACGGGAAAACTCTGCAAAATGCTTCTTCTAATGTAAAATAGTGTTTCCATGCTGGAAAAAGTCTTATTTTGACGCCAGGAACATATTTTAGACACACCGTTCATTTCATTTCTAACAGTACAGTTTTAGCGCTTCCAGCCCATATGAGAGTGTTTTCAAAACGTTTGCCCTGAAAGTGCCAGGTACTGCAGATGACAGAAACACACGGGAAAACTCTGCAAAATGCTTCTTCTAATGTAAAATAGTGTTTCCATGCTGGAAAAAGTCTTATTTTGACGCCGGCAGCACATATGATGCAAAGCTGTCATTTCAGCTCAAACGGTAAAATTTGACCGTTCCTGGCCATTTGAGACTGTTTTTCACAACGTTTGCCCTGAAAGTGCCAGGTACTGCAGATGACAGAAACACACGGGAAAACTCTGCAAAATGCTTCTTCTAATGTAAAATAGTGTTTCCATGCTGGAAAAAGTCTTATTTTGACGCCAGGAACATATTTTAGACACACCGTTCATTTCATTTCTAACTGTACAGTTTTAGCGCTTCCAGCCATATGAGAGTGTTTTTCACAACGTTTGCCCTGAAAGTGCCAGGTACTGCAGATGACAGAAACACACGGGAAAACTCTGCAAAATGCTTCTTCTAATGTAAAATAGTGTTTCCATGCTGGAAAAAGTCTTATTTTGACGCCAGGAACATATTTTAGACACACCGTTCATTTCAGCTCAAACGGTAAAATTTGACCGTTCCTGGCCATTTGAGAGTGTTTTTCACAACGTTTGCCCTGAAAGTGCCAGGTACTGCAGATGACAGAAACACACGGGAAAACTCTGCAAAATGCTTCTTCTAATGTAAAATAGTGTTTCCATGCTGGAAAAAGTCTTATTTTGACGCCAGGAACATATTTTAGACACACCGTTCATTTCATTTCTAACAGTACAGTTTTAGCGCTTCCAGCCCATATGAGAGTGTTTTTCAAAACGTTTGCCCTGAAAGTGCCAGGTACTGCAGATGACAGAAACACACGGGAAAACTCTGCAAAATGCTTCTTCTAATGTAAAATAGTGTTTCCATGCTGGAAAAAGTCTTATTTTGACGCCGGCAGCACATATGATGCAAAGCTGTCATTTCAGCTCAAACGGTAAAATTTGACCGTTCCTGGCCATTTGAGACTGTTTTTCACAACGTTTGCCCTGAAAGTGCCAGGTACTGCAGATGACAGAAACACACGGGAAAACTCTGCAAAATGCTTCTTCTAATGTAAAATAGTGTTTCCATGCTGGAAAAAGTCTTATTTTGACGCCAGGAACATATTTTAGACACACCGTTCATTTCATTTCTAACAGTACAGTTTTAGCGCTTCCAGCCCATATGAGAGTGTTTTTCAAAACGTTTGCCCTGAAAGTGCCAGGTACTGCAGATGACAGAAACACACGGGAAAACTCTGCAAAATGCTTCTTCTAATGTAGAATAGTGTTTCCATGCTGGAAAAAGTCTTATTTTGACGCCGGCAGCACATATGATGCAAAGCTGTCATTTCAGCTCAAACGGTAAAATTTGACCGTTCCTGGCCATTTGAGAGTGTTTTTCACAACGTTTGCCCTGAAAGTGCCAGGTACTGCAGATGACAGAAACACACGGGAAAACTCTGCAAAATGCTTCTTCTAATGTAAAATAGTGTTTCCATGCTGGAAAAAGTCTTATTTTGACGCCGGCAGCACATATGATGCAAAGCTGTCATTTCAGCTCAAACGGTAAAATTTGACCGTTCCTGGCCATTTGAGAGTGTTTTTCACAACGTTTGCCCTGAAAGTGCCAGGTACTGCAGATGACAGAAACACACGGAAAACTCTGCAAAATGCTTCTTCTAATGTAAAATAGTGTTTCCATGCTGGAAAAAGTCTTATTTTGACGCCGGCAGCACATATGATGCAAAGCTGTCATTTCAGCTCAAACGGTAAAATTTGACGGTTCCTGGCCATTTGAGACTGTTTTTCACAACGTTTGCCTGAAAGTGCCAGGTACTGCAGATGACAGAAACACACGGGAAAACTCTGCAAAATGCTTCTTCTAATGTAAAATAGTGTTTCCATGCTGGAAAAAGTCTTATTTTGACGCCAGGAACATATTTTAGACACACCGTTCATTTCATTTCTAACAGTACAGTTTTAGCGCTTCCAGCCCATATGAGAGTGTTTTTCAAAACGTTTGCCCTGAAAGTGCCAGGTACTGCAGATGACAGAAACACACGGGAAAACTCTGCAAAATGCTTCTTCTAATGTAAAATAGTGTTTCCATGCTGGAAAAAGTCTTATTTTGACGCCGGCAGCACATATGATGCAAAGCTGTCATTTCAGCTCAAATGGAAAATTTGACCGTTCCTGGCCATTTGAGACTGTTTTTCACAACGTTTGCCCAAAGTGCCAGGTACTGCAGATGACAGAAACACACGGGAAAACTCTGCAAAATGCTTCTTCTAATGTAAAATAGTGTTTCCATGCTGGAAAAAGTCTTATTTTGACGCCAGGAACATATTTTAGACACACCGTTCATTTCATTTCTAACAGTACAGTTTTAGCGCTTCCAGCCCATATGAGAGTGTTTTTCAAAACGTTTGCCCTGAAAGTGCCAGGTACTGCAGATGACAGAAACACACGGGAAAACTCTGCAAAATGCTTCTTCTAATGTAGAATAGTGTTTCCATGCTGGAAAAAGTCTTATTTTGACGCCGGCAGCACATATGATGCAAAGCTGTCATTTCAGCTCAAACGGTAAAATTTGACCGTTCCTGGCCATTTGAGAGTGTTTTTCACAACGTTTGCCCTGAAAGTGCCAGGTACTGCAGATGACAGAAACACACGGGAAAACTCTGCAAAATGCTTCTTCTAATGTAAAATAGTGTTTCCATGCTGGAAAAAGTCTTATTTTGACGCCGGCAGCACATATGATGCAAAGCTGTCATTTCAGCTCAAACGGTAAAATTTGACCGTTCCTGGCCATTTGAGACTGTTTTTCACAACGTTTGCCCTGAAAGTGCCAGGTACTGCAGATGACAGAAACACACGGGAAAACTCTGCAAAATGCTTCTTCTAATGTAAAATAGTGTTTCCATGCTGGAAAAAGTCTTATTTTGACGCCGGCAGCACATATGATGCAAAGCTGTCATTTCAGCTCAAACGGTAAAATTTGACCGTTCCTGGCCATTTGAGAGTGTTTTTCACAACGTTTGCCCTGAAAGTGCCAGGTACTGCAGATGACAGAAACACACGGGAAAACTCTGCAAAATGCTTCTTCTAATGTAAAATAGTGTTTCCATGCTGGAAAAAGTCTTATTTTGACGCCGGCAGCACATATGATGCAAAGCTGTCATTTCAGCTCAAACGGTAAAATTTGACGGTTCCTGGCCATTTGAGACTGTTTTTCACAACGTTTGCCCTGAAAGTGCCAGGTACTGCAGATGACAGAAACACACGGGAAAACTCTGCAAAATGCTTCTTCTAATGTAAAATAGTGTTTCCATGCTGGAAAAAGTCTTATTTTGACGCCAGGAACATATTTTAGACACACCGTTCATTTCATTTCTAACAGTACAGTTTTAGCGCTTCCAGCCCATATGAGAGTGTTTTTCAAAACGTTTGCCCTGAAAGTGCCAGGTACTGCAGATGACAGAAACACACGGGAAAACTCTGCAAAATGCTTCTTCTAATGTAAAATAGTGTTTCCATGCTGGAAAAAGTCTTATTTTGACACCAGGAACATATTTTAGACACACCGTTCATTTCAGCTCAAACGGTAAAATTTGACCGTTCCTGGCCATTTGAGAGTGTTTTTCACAACGTTTGCCCTGAAAGTGCCAGGTACTGCAGATGACAGAAACACACGGGAAAACTCTGCAAAATGCTTCTTCTAATGTAAAATAGTGTTTCCATGCTGGAAAAAGTCTTATTTTGACGCCAGGAACATATTTTAGACACACCGTTCATTTCATTTTTAACAGTACAGTTTTAGCGCTTCCAGCCCATATGAGAGTGTTTTTCAAAACGTTTGCCCTGAAAGTGCCAGGTACTGCAGATGACAGAAACACACGGGAAAACTCTGCAAAATGCTTCTTCTAATGTAAAATAGTGTTTCCATGCTGGAAAAAGTCTTATTTTGACGCCGGCAGCACATATGATGCAAAGCTGTCATTTCAGCTCAAACGGTAAAATTTGACCGTTCCTGGCCATTTGAGACTGTTTTTCACAACGTTTGCCCTGAAAGTGCCAGGTACTGCAGATGACAGAAACACACGGGAAAACTCTGCAAAATGCTTCTTCTAATGTAAAATAGTGTTTCCATGCTGGAAAAAGTCTTATTTTGACGCCAGGAACATATTTTAGACACACCGTTCATTTCATTTCTAACAGTACAGTTTTAGCGCTTCCAGCCCATATGAGAGTGTTTTTCAAAACGTTTGCCCTGAAAGTGCCAGGTACTGCAGATGACAGAAACACACGGGAAAACTCTGCAAAATGCTTCTTCTAATGTAGAATAGTGTTTCCATGCTGGAAAAAGTCTTATTTTGACGCCGGCAGCACATATGATGCAAAGCTGTCATTTCAGCTCAAACGGTAAAATTTGACCGTTCCTGGCCATTTGAGAGTGTTTTTCACAACGTTTGCCCTGAAAGTGCCAGGTACTGCAGATGACAGAAACACACGGGAAAACTCTGCAAAATGCTTCTTCTAATGTAAAATAGTGTTTCCATGCTGGAAAAAGTCTTATTTTGACGCCGGCAGCACATATGATGCAAAGCTGTCATTTCAGCTCAAACGGTAAAATTTGACGGTTCCTGGCCATTTGAGACTGTTTTTCACAACGTTTGCCCTGAAAGTGCCAGGTACTGCAGATGACAGAAACACACGGGAAAACTCTGCAAAATGCTTCTTCTAATGTAAAATAGTGTTTCCATGCTGGAAAAAGTCTTATTTTGACACCAGGAACATATTTTAGACACACCGTTCATTTCAGCTCAAACGGTAAAATTTGACCGTTCCTGGCCATTTGAGAGTGTTTTTCACAACGTTTGCCCTGAAAGTGCCAGGTACTGCAGATGACAGAAACACACGGGAAAACTCTGCAAAATGCTTCTTCTAATGTAAAATAGTGTTTCCATGCTGGAAAAAGTCTTATTTTGACGCCGGCAGCACATATGATGCAAAGCTGTCATTTCAGCTCAAACGGTAAAATTTGACCGTTCCTGGCCATTTGAGAGTGTTTTTCACAACGTTTGCCCTGAAAGTGCCAGGTACTGCAGATGACAGAAACACACGGGAAAACTCTGCAAAATGCTTCTTCTAATGTAAAATAGTGTTTCCATGCTGGAAAAAGTCTTATTTTGACGCCGGCAGCACATATGATGCAAAGCTGTCATTTCAGCTCAAACGGTAAAATTTGACGGTTCCTGGCCATTTGAGACTGTTTTTCACAACGTTTGCCCTGAAAGTGCCAGGTACTGCAGATGACAGAAACACACGGGAAAACTCTGCAAAATGCTTCTTCTAATGTAAAATAGTGTTTCCATGCTGGAAAAAGTCTTATTTTGACGCCAGGAACATATTTTAGACACACCGTTCATTTCATTTCTAACAGTACAGTTTTAGCGCTTCCAGCCCATATGAGAGTGTTTTTCAAAACGTTTGCCCTGAAAGTGCCAGGTACTGCAGATGACAGAAACACACGGGAAAACTCTGCAAAATGCTTCTTCTAATGTAAAATAGTGTTTCCATGCTGGAAAAAGTCTTATTTTGACGCCGGCAGCACATATGATGCAAAGCTGTCATTTCAGCTCAAATGGAAAATTTGACCGTTCCTGGCCATTTGAGACTGTTTTTCACAACGTTTGCCCTGAAAGTGCCAGGTACTGCAGATGACAGAAACACACGGGAAAACTCTGCAAAATGCTTCTTCTAATGTAAAATAGTGTTTCCATGCTGGAAAAAGTCTTATTTTGACGCCAGGAACATATTTTAGACACACCGTTCATTTCATTTCTAACAGTACAGTTTTAGCGCTTCCAGCCCATATGAGAGTGTTTTTCAAAACGTTTGCCCTGAAAGTGCCAGGTACTGCAGATGACAGAAACACACGGGAAAACTCTGCAAAATGCTTCTTCTAATGTAGAATAGTGTTTCCATGCTGGAAAAAGTCTTATTTTGACGCCGGCAGCACATATGATGCAAAGCTGTCATTTCAGCTCAAACGGTAAAATTTGACCGTTCCTGGCCATTTGAGAGTGTTTTTCACAACGTTTGCCCTGAAAGTGCCAGGTACTGCAGATGACAGAAACACACGGGAAAACTCTGCAAAATGCTTCTTCTAATGTAAAATAGTGTTTCCATGCTGGAAAAAGTCTTATTTTGACGCCGGCAGCACATATGATGCAAAGCTGTCATTTCAGCTCAAACGGTAAAATTTGACCGTTCCTGGCCATTTGAGACTGTTTTTCACAACGTTTGCCCTGAAAGTGCCAGGTACTGCAGATGACAGAAACACACGGGAAAACTCTGCAAAATGCTTCTTCTAATGTAAAATAGTGTTTCCATGCTGGAAAAAGTCTTATTTTGACGCCGGCAGCACATATGATGCAAAGCTGTCATTTCAGCTCAAACGGTAAAATTTGACCGTTCCTGGCCATTTGAGAGTGTTTTTCACAACGTTTGCCCTGAAAGTGCCAGGTACTGCAGATGACAGAAACACACGGGAAAACTCTGCAAAATGCTTCTTCTAATGTAAAATAGTGTTTCCATGCTGGAAAAAGTCTTATTTTGACGCCGGCAGCACATATGATGCAAAGCTGTCATTTCAGCTCAAACGGTAAAATTTGACGGTTCCTGGCCATTTGAGACTGTTTTTCACAACGTTTGCCCTGAAAGTGCCAGGTACTGCAGATGACAGAAACACACGGGAAAACTCTGCAAAATGCTTCTTCTAATGTAAAATAGTGTTTCCATGCTGGAAAAAGTCTTATTTTGACGCCAGGAACATATTTTAGACACACCGTTCATTTCATTTCTAACAGTACAGTTTTAGCGCTTCCAGCCCATATGAGAGTGTTTTTCAAAACGTTTGCCCTGAAAGTGCCAGGTACTGCAGATGACAGAAACACACGGGAAAACTCTGCAAAATGCTTCTTCTAATGTAAAATAGTGTTTCCATGCTGGAAAAAGTCTTATTTTGACACCAGGAACATATTTTAGACACACCGTTCATTTCAGCTCAAACGGTAAAATTTGACCGTTCCTGGCCATTTGAGAGTGTTTTTCACAACGTTTGCCCTGAAAGTGCCAGGTACTGCAGATGACAGAAACACACGGGAAAACTCTGCAAAATGCTTCTTCTAATGTAAAATAGTGTTTCCATGCTGGAAAAAGTCTTATTTTGACGCCAGGAACATATTTTAGACACACCGTTCATTTCATTTTTAACAGTACAGTTTTAGCGCTTCCAGCCCATATGAGAGTGTTTTTCAAAACGTTTGCCCTGAAAGTGCCAGGTACTGCAGATGACAGAAACACACGGGAAAACTCTGCAAAATGCTTCTTCTAATGTAAAATAGTGTTTCCATGCTGGAAAAAGTCTTATTTTGACGCCGGCAGCACATATGATGCAAAGCTGTCATTTCAGCTCAAACGGTAAAATTTGACCGTTCCTGGCCATTTGAGACTGTTTTTCACAACGTTTGCCCTGAAAGTGCCAGGTACTGCAGATGACAGAAACACACGGGAAAACTCTGCAAAATGCTTCTTCTAATGTAAAATAGTGTTTCCATGCTGGAAAAAGTCTTATTTTGACGCCAGGAACATATTTTAGACACACCGTTCATTTCATTTCTAACAGTACAGTTTTAGCGCTTCCAGCCCATATGAGAGTGTTTTTCAAAACGTTTGCCCTGAAAGTGCCAGGTACTGCAGATGACAGAAACACACGGGAAAACTCTGCAAAATGCTTCTTCTAATGTAGAATAGTGTTTCCATGCTGGAAAAAGTCTTATTTTGACGCCGGCAGCACATATGATGCAAAGCTGTCATTTCAGCTCAAACGGTAAAATTTGACCGTTCCTGGCCATTTGAGAGTGTTTTTCACAACGTTTGCCCTGAAAGTGCCAGGTACTGCAGATGACAGAAACACACGGGAAAACTCTGCAAAATGCTTCTTCTAATGTAAAATAGTGTTTCCATGCTGGAAAAAGTCTTATTTTGACGCCGGCAGCACATATGATGCAAAGCTGTCATTTCAGCTCAAACGGTAAAATTTGACGGTTCCTGGCCATTTGAGACTGTTTTTCACAACGTTTGCCCTGAAAGTGCCAGGTACTGCAGATGACAGAAACACACGGGAAAACTCTGCAAAATGCTTCTTCTAATGTAAAATAGTGTTTCCATGCTGGAAAAAGTCTTATTTTGACGCCAGGAACATATTTTAGACACACCGTTCATTTCAGCTCAAACGGTAAAATTTGACCGTTCCTGGCCATTTGAGAGTGTTTTTCACAACGTTTGCCCTGAAAGTGCCAGGTACTGCAGATGACAGAAACACACGGGAAAACTCTGCAAAATGCTTCTTCTAATGTAAAATAGTGTTTCCATGCTGGAAAAAGTCTTATTTTGACGCCAGGAACATATTTTAGACACACCGTTCATTTCATTTTTAACAGTACAGTTTTAGCGCTTCCAGCCCATATGAGAGTGTTTTTCAAAACGTTTGCCCTGAAAGTGCCAGGTACTGCAGATGACAGAAACACACGGGAAAACTCTGCAAAATGCTTCTTCTAATGTAAAATAGTGTTTCCATGCTGGAAAAAGTCTTATTTTGACGCCGGCAGCACATATGATGCAAAGCTGTCATTTCAGCTCAAACGGTAAAATTTGACCGTTCCTGGCCATTTGAGAGTGTTTTTCACAACGTTTGCCCTGAAAGTGCCAGGTACTGCAGATGACAGAAACACACGGGAAAACTCTGCAAAATGCTTCTTCTAATGTAAAATAGTGTTTCCATGCTGGAAAAAGTCTTATTTTGACGCCAGGAACATATTTTAGACACACCGTTCATTTCATTTCTAACAGTACAGTTTTAGCGCTTCCAGCCCATATGAGAGTGTTTTTCAAAACGTTTGCCCTGAAAGTGCCAGGTACTGCAGATGACAGAAACACACGGGAAAACTCTGCAAAATGCTTCTTCTAATGTAGAATAGTGTTTCCATGCTGGAAAAAGTCTTATTTTGACGCCGGCAGCACATATGATGCAAAGCTGTCATTTCAGCTCAAACGGTAAAATTTGACCGTTCCTGGCCATTTGAGAGTGTTTTTCACAACGTTTGCCCTGAAAGTGCCAGGTACTGCAGATGACAGAAACACACGGGAAAACTCTGCAAAATGCTTCTTCTAATGTAAAATAGTGTTTCCATGCTGGAAAAAGTCTTATTTTGACGCCAGGAACATATTTTAGACACACCGTTCATTTCATTTCTAACAGTACAGTTTTAGCGCTTCCAGCCCATATGAGAGTGTTTTTCAAAACGTTTGCCCTGAAAGTGCCAGGTACTGCAGATGACAGAAACACACGGGAAAACTCTGCAAAATGCTTCTTCTAATGTAAAATAGTGTTTCCATGCTGGAAAAAGTCTTATTTTGACGCCGGCAGCACATATGATGCAAAGCTGTCATTTCAGCTCAAACGGTAAAATTTGACCGTTCCTGGCCATTTGAGAGTGTTTTTCACAACGTTTGCCCTGAAAGTGCCAGGTACTGCAGATGACAGAAACACACGGGAAAACTCTGCAAAATGCTTCTTCTAATGTAAAATAGTGTTTCCATGCTGGAAAAAGTCTTATTTTGACGCCGGCAGCACATATGATGCAAAGCTGTCATTTCAGCTCAAACGGTAAAATTTGACCGTTCCTGGCCATTTGAGACTGTTTTTCACAACGTTTGCCCTGAAAGTGCCAGGTACTGCAGATGACAGAAACACACGGGAAAACTCTGCAAAATGCTTCTTCTAATGTAAAATAGTGTTTCCATGCTGGAAAAAGTCTTATTTTGACGCCAGGAACATATTTTAGACACACCGTTCATTTCATTTCTAACAGTACAGTTTTAGCGCTTCCAGCCCATATGAGAGTGTTTTTCAAAACGTTTGCCCTGAAAGTGCCAGGTACTGCAGATGACAGAAACACACGGGAAAACTCTGCAAAATGCTTCTTCTAATGTAAAATAGTGTTTCCATGCTGGAAAAAGTCTTATTTTGACGCCGGCAGCACATATGATGCAAAGCTGTCATTTCAGCTCAAACGGTAAAATTTGACCGTTCCTGGCCATTTGAGAGTGTTTTTCACAACGTTTGCCCTGAAAGTGCCAGGTACTGCAGATGACAGAAACACACGGGAAAACTCTGCAAAATGCTTCTTCTAATGTAAAATAGTGTTTCCATGCTGGAAAAAGTCTTATTTTGACGCCAGGAACATATTTTAGACACACCGTTCATTTCATTTCTAACAGTACAGTTTTAGCGCTTCCAGCCCATATGAGAGTGTTTTTCAAAACGTTTGCCCTGAAAGTGCCAGGTACTGCAGATGACAGAAACACACGGGAAAACTCTGCAAAATGCTTCTTCTAATGTAAAATAGTGTTTCCATGCTGGAAAAAGTCTTATTTTGACGCCAGGAACATATTTTAGACACACCGTTCATTTCAGCTCAAACGGTAAAATTTGACCGTTCCTGGCCATTTGAGAGTGTTTTTCACAACGTTTGCCCTGAAAGTGCCAGGTACTGCAGATGACAGAAACACACGGGAAAACTCTGCAAAATGCTTCTTCTAATGTAAAATAGTGTTTCCATGCTGGAAAAAGTCTTATTTTGACGCCAGGAACATATTTTAGACACACCGTTCATTTCATTTTTAACAGTACAGTTTTAGCGCTTCCAGCCCATATGAGAGTGTTTTTCAAAACGTTTGCCCTGAAAGTGCCAGGTACTGCAGATGACAGAAACACACGGGAAAACTCTGCAAAATGCTTCTTCTAATGTAAAATAGTGTTTCCATGCTGGAAAAAGTCTTATTTTGACGCCGGCAGCACATATGATGCAAAGCTGTCATTTCAGCTCAAACGGTAAAATTTGACCGTTCCTGGCCATTTGAGACTGTTTTTCACAACGTTTGCCCTGAAAGTGCCAGGTACTGCAGATGACAGAAACACACGGGAAAACTCTGCAAAATGCTTCTTCTAATGTAAAATAGTGTTTCCATGCTGGAAAAAGTCTTATTTTGACGCCAGGAACATATTTTAGACACACCGTTCATTTCATTTCTAACAGTACAGTTTTAGCGCTTCCAGCCCATATGAGAGTGTTTTTCAAAACGTTTGCCCTGAAAGTGCCAGGTACTGCAGATGACAGAAACACACGGGAAAACTCTGCAAAATGCTTCTTCTAATGTAAAATAGTGTTTCCATGCTGGAAAAAGTCTTATTTTGACGCCGGCAGCACATATGATGCAAAGCTGTCATTTCAGCTCAAACGGTAAAATTTGACCGTTCCTGGCCATTTGAGAGTGTTTTTCACAACGTTTGCCCTGAAAGTGCCAGGTACTGCAGATGACAGAAACACACGGGAAAACTCTGCAAAATGCTTCTTCTAATGTAAAATAGTGTTTCCATGCTGGAAAAAGTCTTATTTTGACGCCAGGAACATATTTTAGACACACCGTTCATTTCATTTCTAACAGTACAGTTTTAGCGCTTCCAGCCCATATGAGAGTGTTTTTCAAAACGTTTGCCCTGAAAGTGCCAGGTACTGCAGATGACAGAAACACACGGGAAAACTCTGCAAAATGCTTCTTCTAATGTAAAATAGTGTTTCCATGCTGGAAAAAGTCTTATTTTGACGCCGGCAGCACATATGATGCAAAGCTGTCATTTCAGCTCAAACGGTAAAATTTGACCGTTCCTGGCCATTTGAGAGTGTTTTTCACAACGTTTGCCCTGAAAGTGCCAGGTACTGCAGATGACAGAAACACACGGGAAAACTCTGCAAAATGCTTCTTCTAATGTAAAATAGTGTTTCCATGCTGGAAAAAGTCTTATTTTGACGCCAGGAACATATTTTAGACACACCGTTCATTTCATTTTTAACAGTACAGTTTTAGCGCTTCCAGCCCATATGAGAGTGTTTTTCAAAACGTTTGCCCTGAAAGTGCCAGGTACTGCAGATGACAGAAACACACGGGAAAACTCTGCAAAATGCTTCTTCTAATGTAAAATAGTGTTTCCATGCTGGAAAAAGTCTTATTTTGACGCCAGGAACATATTTTAGACACACCGTTCATTTCATTTCTAACAGTACAGTTTTAGCGCTTCCAGCCCATATGAGAGTGTTTTTCAAAACGTTTGCCCTGAAAGTGCCAGGTACTGCAGATGACAGAAACACACGGGAAAACTCTGCAAAATGCTTCTTCTAATGTAAAATAGTGTTTCCATGCTGGAAAAAGTCTTATTTTGACGCCGGCAGCACATATGATGCAAAGCTGTCATTTCAGCTCAAACGGTAAAATTTGACGGTTCCTGGCCATTTGAGACTGTTTTTCACAACGTTTGCCCTGAAAGTGCCAGGTACTGCAGATGACAGAAACACACGGGAAAACTCTGCAAAATGCTTCTTCTAATGTAAAATAGTGTTTCCATGCTGGAAAAAGTCTTATTTTGACGCCAGGAACATATTTTAGACACACCGTTCATTTCATTTCTAACAGTACAGTTTTAGCGCTTCCAGCCCATATGAGAGTGTTTTTCAAAACGTTTGCCCTGAAAGTGCCAGGTACTGCAGATGACAGAAACACACGGGAAAACTCTGCAAAATGCTTCTTCTAATGTAAAATAGTGTTTCCATGCTGGAAAAAGTCTTATTTTGACGCCAGGAACATATTTTAGACACACCGTTCATTTCAGCTCAAACGGTAAAATTTGACCGTTCCTGGCCATTTGAGAGTGTTTTTCACAACGTTTGCCCTGAAAGTGCCAGGTACTGCAGATGACAGAAACACACGGGAAAACTCTGCAAAATGCTTCTTCTAATGTAAAATAGTGTTTCCATGCTGGAAAAAGTCTTATTTTGACGCCAGGAACATATTTTAGACACACCGTTCATTTCATTTTTAACAGTACAGTTTTAGCGCTTCCAGCCCATATGAGAGTGTTTTTCAAAACGTTTGCCCTGAAAGTGCCAGGTACTGCAGATGACAGAAACACACGGGAAAACTCTGCAAAATGCTTCTTCTAATGTAAAATAGTGTTTCCATGCTGGAAAAAGTCTTATTTTGACGCCGGCAGCACATATGATGCAAAGCTGTCATTTCAGCTCAAACGGTAAAATTTGACCGTTCCTGGCCATTTGAGAGTGTTTTTCACAACGTTTGCCCTGAAAGTGCCAGGTACTGCAGATGACAGAAACACACGGGAAAACTCTGCAAAATGCTTCTTCTAATGTAAAATAGTGTTTCCATGCTGGAAAAAGTCTTATTTTGACGCCGGCAGCACATATGATGCAAAGCTGTCATTTCAGCTCAAACGGTAAAATTTGACCGTTCCTGGCCATTTGAGAGTGTTTTTCACAACGTTTGCCCTGAAAGTGCCAGGTACTGCAGATGACAGAAACACACGGGAAAACTCTGCAAAATGCTTCTTCTAATGTAAAATAGTGTTTCCATGCTGGAAAAAGTCTTATTTTGACGCCGGCAGCACATATGATGCAAAGCTGTCATTTCAGCTCAAACGGTAAAATTTGACCGTTCCTGGCCATTTGAGAGTGTTTTTCACAACGTTTGCCCTGAAAGTGCCAGGTACTGCAGATGACAGAAACACACGGGAAAACTCTGCAAAATGCTTCTTCTAATGTAAAATAGTGTTTCCATGCTGGAAAAAGTCTTATTTTGACGCCAGGAACATATTTTAGACACACCGTTCATTTCATTTCTAACAGTACAGTTTTAGCGCTTCCAGCCCATATGAGAGTGTTTTTCAAAACGTTTGCCCTGAAAGTGCCAGGTACTGCAGATGACAGAAACACACGGGAAAACTCTGCAAAATGCTTCTTCTAATGTAAAATAGTGTTTCCATGCTGGAAAAAGTCTTATTTTGACGCCGGCAGCACATATGATGCAAAGCTGTCATTTCAGCTCAAACGGTAAAATTTGACCGTTCCTGGCCATTTGAGAGTGTTTTTCACAACGTTTGCCCTGAAAGTGCCAGGTACTGCAGATGACAGAAACACACGGGAAAACTCTGCAAAATGCTTCTTCTAATGTAAAATAGTGTTTCCATGCTGGAAAAAGTCTTATTTTGACGCCAGGAACATATTTTAGACACACCGTTCATTTCATTTTTAACAGTACAGTTTTAGCGCTTCCAGCCCATATGAGAGTGTTTTTCAAAACGTTTGCCCTGAAAGTGCCAGGTACTGCAGATGACAGAAACACACGGGAAAACTCTGCAAAATGCTTCTTCTAATGTAAAATAGTGTTTCCATGCTGGAAAAAGTCTTATTTTGACGCCAGGAACATATTTTAGACACACCGTTCATTTCATTTCTAACAGTACAGTTTTAGCGCTTCCAGCCCATATGAGAGTGTTTTTCAAAACGTTTGCCCTGAAAGTGCCAGGTACTGCAGATGACAGAAACACACGGGAAAACTCTGCAAAATGCTTCTTCTAATGTAAAATAGTGTTTCCATGCTGGAAAAAGTCTTATTTTGACGCCAGGAACATATTTTAGACACACCGTTCATTTCATTTCTAACAGTACAGTTTTAGCGCTTCCAGCCCATATGAGAGTGTTTTTCAAAACGTTTGCCCTGAAAGTGCCAGGTACTGCAGATGACAGAAACACACGGGAAAACTCTGCAAAATGCTTCTTCTAATGTAAAATAGTGTTTCCATGCTGGAAAAAGTCTTATTTTGACGCCGGCAGCACATATGATGCAAAGCTGTCATTTCAGCTCAAACGGTAAAATTTGACCGTTCCTGGCCATTTGAGACTGTTTTTCACAACGTTTGCCCTGAAAGTGCCAGGTACTGCAGATGACAGAAACACACGGGAAAACTTTGCAAAATGCTTCTTCTAATGTAAAATAGTGTTTCCATGCTGGAAAAAGTCTTATTTTGACGCCAGGAACATATTTTAGACACACCGTTCATTTCATTTCTAACAGTACAGTTTTAGCGCTTCCAGCCCATATGAGAGTGTTTTTCAAAACGTTTGCCCTGAAAGTGCCAGGTACTGCAGATGACAGAAACACACGGGAAAACTCTGCAAAATGCTTCTTCTAATGTAAAATAGTGTTTCCATGCTGGAAAAAGTCTTATTTTGACGCCGGCAGCACATATGATGCAAAGCTGTCATTTCAGCTCAAACGGTAAAATTTGACCGTTCCTGGCCATTTGAGACTGTTTTTCACAACGTTTGCCCTGAAAGTGCCAGGTACTGCAGATGACAGAAACACACGGGAAAACTCTGCAAAATGCTTCTTCTAATGTAAAATAGTGTTTCCATGCTGGAAAAAGTCTTATTTTGACGCCAGGAACATATTTTAGACACACCGTTCATTTCATTTTTAACAGTACAGTTTTAGCGCTTCCAGCCCATATGAGAGTGTTTTTCACAACGTTTGCCCTGAAAGTGCCAGGTACTGCAGATGACAGAAACACACGGGAAAACTCTGCAAAATGCTTCTTCTAATGTAAAATAGTGTTTCCATGCTGGAAAAAGTCTTATTTTGACGCCGGCAGCACATATGATGCAAAGCTGTCATTTCAGCTCAAACGGTAAAATTTGACCGTTCCTGGCCATTTGAGACTGTTTTTCACAACGTTTGCCCTGAAAGTGCCAGGTACTGCAGATGACAGAAACACACGGGAAAACTCTGCAAAATGCTTCTTCTAATGTAAAATAGTGTTTCCATGCTGGAAAAAGTCTTATTTTGACGCCAGGAACATATTTTAGACACACCGTTAACTTCATTTCTAACAGTACAGTTTTAGCGCTTCCAGCCCATATGAGAGTGTTTTTCAAAACGTTTGCCCTGAAAGTGCCAGGTACTGCAGATGACAGAAACACACGGGAAAACTCTGCAAAATGCTTCTTCTAATGTAAAATAGTGTTTCCATGCTCTTTTCTCCTTGGGCTGTAGTCACATGGAAAGGAGTGCTAAGTGACAAAGTTTCAGATCAAAGGGTCAATATGCAATGTTGTAGACTCTAAGGAGACTGGTGACGAGGCATTTGTTGATTCCAGCGTATCACAAAGGTGAGAAATAATGCTTCTATGTCTGGGAAAACCCCTCCCCGCATCATCACACCTCTCCAGCAATTTTCTGCAGGACTATATAATATTATATATAAATATATATATAAAAGCGTTTATAAATGTTCTGAAAATACAAACTTTGAAAGTTGCAAAATAAAATGAAATGAAATAGTGGAGCGACAAAAGTCCTTTTCCCGTTCTTCCATGGTCCTTACGCTCTGCAGAATGTCTGAAGGTCCGGATCTGCAGAAAGTTTCACACAGAGTTTCATATCAAAGGGTCAGTATGCAATGTTGTAGACTCTAAGGCATCTCATGACAAAGCATTTGTTGTTTAGGGTGCATCAAAGAAAAATAAAAACAGAGAAAGGTATAATGGTATAAATGTGCAAGTGAGAAAGTGACGTCGGTACATAGGGATCGGACTACACAGGCAAGATGACTCGTGGTAGGAATACGAATTTATCAGCTTGATCCTACGGCTTTTAAAAAATACACCAAAAAAGAAATTAATTAATTAGATATAGATAAATAAATTAGATACAGATAAAGAGTTACATAGATAGGTATATAGATATATAATGGCCACTGTGTCAGCTACCTTAGTTCCAGTTTTCATCCCGCTCTTGACAGTTGTGATGATGAACTGTCCATGTTTGGAGCTGTGACCCGCCTTAGAGACAGTGAGCTGTGGCTGAGGTTGGTCCAAAATTCTGTTACAAGCTTTACACAACTAAAGAGAAAAACAGCCACTGTCTCAGCCATCTTAGTTCCAGTCTTCATCCCGCTCTTGACAGTTGTGATGATGGACTGTCCACGTTTGGAGCTGTGACCCGCCTTAGAGGAGGGTGGATGTCGGCTGGTGTCAGTGGAGTCATGGTGTGGACGCTTCCCACCAATGGGAGAGGAACCCCCTGTAGACACAGCACGAAGCAAAGGGAGGAGGGAAAGCAAAGAAAGCTCCACATCACTCTTGTGTAAGGCTCCAAAACCAGAAGTGATGTCAGAAATCTCAGGTGAACAACAGGTAAAGTGTGATTTTAGCTGAGCACAGACAAACTCTCTTCCCCGTTAGCAGATGACTTTTAAAGAGCTTTCCAGAGTCAGACTCTGAACATACATAAGTCTGTAAAGAACAAAGCTACACACTGACTAACCTGATGATTCCTTGTCCTTCCTCTCAGGCCGGTGCTCTCTCTCTTTTCTTATTATTGGAAACAGAAGAACAAGAGTCCAGCTGACCTTGGTACACTTGGTTCCCAGTCAGGGTACCTTCAGAGACACACAAACATCTGTTAGCATGTCATCAAACATCTTACTCCTAAACCTGTATTTAGAAGAAATTCTAAAATTCAACTGTACGTATCAATACAAAGCTGCACTTTTCAAAAAGTGCAATAAACAGTGCGTTAAATAATATTCAATGGAATGCGAAATGGTCACTTGTAGCACGAGGGCCACTCAGACTGAGCTCCTTACTCTGCAGCTCCATTCACATTTAGCCTTTTTCTACAGCCTGCACATCAGTGACATGTTTGACTCTCAGCAGTTACGCCAGTTTCCCTGGTCCAGATCTTTGCTCACTCACTGATTTCTCTGCCAACAAGCTAAATGTTCGGATGTACATTTATT
The DNA here is from genome assembly GCF_017976425.1 of Toxotes jaculatrix. Taxonomy (NCBI): domain Eukaryota; kingdom Metazoa; phylum Chordata; class Actinopteri; family Toxotidae; genus Toxotes; species Toxotes jaculatrix. Next base: position 23,604 of record NC_054409.1, read on the forward strand.
AGCTTTTGACTGTTTTGTAATGGCAAAAGCCTGGGTTTAATGCATTTAAAAATACTACTCTGCCCTCGCAAGAAAGCAGCTGACTTCATAACATGGAGAATCCCATTGACAGGCTAGCACATTTGCATGGGTCACACATATACGCAGCCTCCTCCCAAAAGTTGCTGCACTGACTGCAAATCCTGACATTTTAGTCATCTCTGAGTCTTGGTTTATGAAATCCATCCCCAACTCTGCTGTTTCCATCCCTGGCTACAATATTTTTGGTCAGGACGGAAGTTCCAAGGGTGTGGGGGTCGCTGTCTATTGTAGGGATAACTTGCAGTGCGCTGTGATTTCCTCTAAATCTGTGGCCAAACAGTTGAAGATGATTGTTGTAAAAATCAACTAAGAAGTTTTCTCTCACTGTTGCTGGTTGTTACAGGCCACCCTCTGCCCTTGCCTGTGCTCTGCCTGCTCCAAGTGAGCTGATTGCCCCTCACACCTCCTCTGAATTTCTCCTGCTAGGGGACTTGAATTGGGATGTGCTTGACCCTCCATCTTCTGTGCAGTTACAGCTGGATGCACTAAACCTGTCCCAGATTGTGCAGGCCCCTACCAGATACAATACCAAGACTATGGAATGTGGCACATTCATTAATTGATGTTACACTCACCAACAGGCCAGATAGGTATACATGTGGAGTTTTTTTGTCAAAGCTTCAGTGACCATTATAATGTAGCTTGATTGTTTTCAAACGCCTCCAGAAAAACTTTAATGAAGAGACTTTTTTATATGACCTGACACAAGTTGAATGGCACAGAATTGGTCTTCTCCCTGATGTGGAAGTCGCCTGGACATACTGTAAAACTTTGTTGGGTGCCATCTTGAACAAACATGCTCCTCTCAAAAATTTGTAATTAATTACAAGTCCATTTCTGTAATAGCTTTAATCAGCTACATAAATAATAGAAATGTTGATTTAATGTTGCTGTCTATATTGGAATGTCTCCTCATGTGTATTTTGTACTTGTACCAATTTTAATGACACTGAAAACATTAATTCACCAAAGCATCCTGTTAGATTCATTATGAGCTTTATGGTAAATCTGGAAAAACCTGACGAGTAGTTCATAGAAAATGAAATCAGTGCCATTACTGTTGGGGGTTACAGTAGGTTTATTTGAAATTCAATATAACTGTGACCACAAATGAATAGAGCACATTAATTATGTGTTCATTTACAATAACTAGTTGGGAAAAATAAAACATTCAAATTCATCAGTTCATTCCATTCTTTTATACACTTTTGTGCTAAAGGTATTTATGAAGCTCTTGCTCTGAGTTTGTTGATGGTTTTTTCATAACTTATCTTCATTCTGTTGGCACAGATGGTTGAGTTTTCAGTGTCACATTTTGAATAAGACTCAAGGAAAAACATTTTAGCTGAGACATGGTGGATCACAATGAATCACATGTAGCATCTTGTCAGGACAGGTGCATGAATGTGAGCTTGAGCTGTGGATGATCATGTATGAACCTACAGTATTAAATGAAGTCATACATGACAAATGTTCAAATCAAAGTGTAGAGTTGCACTTGATCATTTTTATTCTTTACACTGCCTTTGGAATGCTTTTGAATTTTTCAACAATCTGACTGATGTATCAGAACACCCCTACACTTGCTGGGATTTTCACTCGCAACAGTTTGTAGAGTTTAACTGTGAATGTAGTCAAAAGCAAAAAGCATCCAGTGAGCAGCAGCTCAGAAGAGGTGTGGCTCATGACGTCACCACGTCATCTGCCTTTGATTCCCAGGCAACGGCTCTGGCGTCACTACGGCGGCAGCCAGATGATATAAATGAGGAGCCTTCCTTCACTGACTCAACGTTTCTGAGGAGGTAGGGACAGCTCTGGTGGCGGTGCGTCGCTGGTGTCTCAGGCTACCAACGTCTTTGCTGGGGGCATTCAGTCGCTTTCGATCCGCTCATGCTGCGGATCCTTACTGATAACGGTTCATTTTGAGCGTCTGTGAGGTTAATATCCAGGAGAACTGAATACAGATGTGACCCGGGCCACCAGACTCTGTCCTTCTCTTTCTCTCCCTGAGAGAGAAACAGAGAGTTTTTGCTCTCTCTTTCTCTCTCAGGGAGCGAGAGAGAGAAACACAGAGAGAGATGCTTATTTAAATTTAGATTATTTCCATTTCTATACATCATTTCTCCAGCAGGGAGAGTTTTTGCCTCTCTGTGTTTTCTCTCTGGGTTCCTCCTCTCTCTCAGGCAGAGAGAAAGGGAAGAGCAAGAGATCTCTCTCTTCTCTCTGTCAGGCAGAGAGCGAGTTACACAGAGAGCTTCCCCTCTCTCTCCTTGAGACAGATAGAGATCGAGACGCTTTTTCTCTCTCTTTCTGTCTCTATCGATGGAGAGGGAGGGAGCGAGAAGGAGAGCATGGCCTTTTTTCGCCCTCCTCAGCGAGAAAGAGAGCGTTTTCCGTAACGCTAACCCTCTTTCTCCACCGAAAGAGAACTCTTTCTCTTTCTCTGCTTCTCTCGGTCTCAACTTCTCTGCTGTTCTCTCTTTCTCTTCCCTCCTCAGTTTTTCTCTCTCTTTCTCTGAGTTCTTGACTCTGAGAGAAAAAGAAAGTTTCTAGAGAGTTTTTTTCTCTCTCTTTCTCTCAGAGAGTTCTTCTCTCTCTCTGAGAGAAAGAGTTTTCTCTCTCTATCTCTGTAAGGCGCTGTATAATTAATGAATAAATTGAATTGAATTGATGGCAATAAAATAAGAGTTAGAATGATATCTTCCATCATCTCTGCCCTTCATTTTCATACAGTAGATAAGATAAGATAAGATAAACCTTTAATAGTCCCACAATGGGGAAATTACACTGTTACAGCAGCAAAGAGCAGATGCCATAGGGTACAGGCACTCAGAAAATACAGAATAAACAGAGAATAGAATGTAAAGACTCCAAGAAACAATAATAATAAATACTATAAACAGTATGACCAAAGTGACCATGTGCACTGTTTTAAGAGTAAGAGAAATAAAAAGAAGAAAGGCTGCACATATAGCAGCAATTTTAAGTCCAGGAGTGAGTATGTGTGTGTTTTGTATGCATGTGGTTTGCTCAGCACAGTTGGTTGTAGTTCTTTATGTGGAAGAAGAAAATATCTTCTTGAATCCACATCAGCAACTTGCCATTGAGGAAATATCCAAATTACAAGTAGGCACGTTACAGGCCATGAATGAGGCAAAGTGGTAAATGCAGCTCCAAAAGTCACAACTGGAAGAATCCAGATGGCTCAAATTACAAAGTGTGGATACATTACAGATAGCTGTTACTGTAGTATGACTGAGGTGTACCATGTTGGAAATAAAGCTCTTTATACTGTATACAGACTGTATTAGATGACAGTATTAGTAACAATCAGTGTGGAATTCAGCCCAGCACAGAGTACCATTGTGCCTTCAAGGAAACTTTGCCAGAAAGTTTTCAGAAAGATGGAAAAAAGAAGCAAAGAAGGAAAGATAGAAAAGAAAACATAAGCTCAACAAAATATATGAGTTTTTTTCAGCCTGGTTTAAGAAAATCACATCCACACACACACATACAGTTGTGCTCATAAGTTTACATACCCTGGCAAAATGTGTGAAATATTGTCCATTTTTCAGAAAATATGTTTGATCGTGCAAAAGCTTTTCTTTAGTTAGTGGTCAGGCAAAGTTATTTATTATCACATAATTATATTTGCTCTTTTTAAATCATAGAGACAAGTTGAAACACCCAAATGGCCCTGATCAGAAGTATACATACCCTTGAAGTTTTGGCCTGATACTATGCACACACAAACAGCTTTAAATGGCTTTTAAGGGTCACTGTCCACACCTGTCACCCGTTTGGCTGTAATTAGTGTGTGTGTATAAAAAGTCAGTGAGTCTATTGGCTCCTGACAGACGCCAGCACATTTCATCTAGTGCTGCACTGACTTTGCTGGATTCTGAGCCATGGGGAAAGAAAAAGAACTATGAAAAGAGAAGGCATTTGAACTTTAGAAAGCAGGAAAAGGATAGAAAAACATATCCAAACATTTGACAATGCCAATCAGTGGTGTTCAAACTCTGATGAAGAAGTGGAATATATGGGCTTCTGTTGATACCAAGCTACGCTCAGGTAGAGCAAGAAAAACTTCAGCCACAAGTGGCAGGAAAATTGTTGGGGATGCAAAGAAAAAAGCCAGAAATAACTTGAGCTGACATATAGGCTTCTCTACAGAAAAGTGCTGTGGCTGTTTGAAGATGCACAGTGGAGGTGGAAAGCGGATGTTTGGGCAAGATAATGCCCCTTGCCATGCATCCAGGTCAAGTAGAACTTGGCTGCAGGAGCACAATATCCAGGTCTTAGAGTGGCCAGCTCAATCCCCCGACATGAGCCCCATTGAAAATCTTTGCTGGATTATCAAAAGGTCTGTTTTAAGCAAAGAATTTGGAAGAATTAAAAACAGTAATTGAAGAAGAATGGGAGAAGATTACCCCTCAACAGTGTGAAAGGCTCGTGGAGAACATGCCAGCCAGGATTAAAGCGCTACTGCGTGCTAATGGCAGGAGTACTAAATATGAATTTTGTTATGTGATGCTTTATTTATATTTGTTCAGTTTTGAAGACATTCTTTGCTATTTGTTAACTTTGATACCAACAATGTTGAGAACTGACATGTTGACACCATGAAGAATTTACTTTTGCTATTTTTTTGTCTTGATAACAATAAACAAAAGAAATTATTTGTTTTGTTTGTCTGTCTGTCTGATGCAGCCACACCTTGTGAAATCCCAAAGAGATATTTCTGCAAATATTTCATGATAATATCTGAGTTGTTAGTACAGTTGCTGTACTGCAGAGAGGAGCTCTGTTTGAGCCTTTGGTTGAAGCTGAATCTTCTCTCCCACCTTGATGAAGGTAATGGTCCACTGTGCTGCCCCTGGTGTGCAAGTCGTCTGTCCCAGCTAGCACCTGAAGCTGGACAAACCAGCCCTGGGCCTTGTCATACCTTGTTGTTGTTGGACCGCTATGAAGACTGACCCATGCCACTGTCCCCAGCAGCATGCTGAGGCACAGCAGTGATTTGGCCTGATCCACAGAAACTTTACTCTTTCAACAAAGGCACCATCTATCCATCTGTCTGTCTGTCTATCTATGCTATATCTGTAAGAAAAGATCTTTGACTCATAGTGAGGAAACAGTTTATGGCCATAGTTTAGACACCTTTAACCTGATGACACTCCACAGTAGCACAAGACTCTGACACACAGAAAAGTTAATCTAAGTGATGATATGAAGCCTTGTGAGGTATGAAAGGATTTGTAAGACTGTGTCAGAAACAGGTTGATGCTCTGAGCTTAGAACAGAGTGTGCTGCCATCTTGTGCTGAAATAAATGTCCTGCTAATAAGCTGGGACTTGACAAGTGCCACACAAAGGATCCCTGGTTTGAGTGTTTACCCCACAGTCACTGAGGCGTGGACGTCACTGGCTGTAGTCATGCCAAGGTTGTCTAAGGCGTGTGGCCAGTGGCTCTCACTGCGGGAGGAGCTGCTGGAACTGGGCTGGCAGTTTGATCCTCAGCTCCTCCTGTCCACATGCAGAAGCGGCAAGCACTGCCATCAGTGTGTGTATGTGTGTATTTGAATGGGTAAACAAGAGCCAAATATAAAGCCCTTTGGATATGTAAATGACAGGCAACATATAGAATAGCAAATAGTGTGAGTAGCAGACAGTCTAAAATAGTGTATTAGCAATTTACTGTACATGCCAATGAAAATAAGTGCAGGTGTAAAGATACAAGTTGATGCAGTGAGATTTTCATCTTTGCTTTAAGGTCATTGTGATGACAGTGTGTGGTTTTATGATGCTATAAATCATTGATAACAGACATATAACAGATAATCAAATATTATCAGACAATGAGATTGTGAATGAGCGACAAGCCACAATTTAGTAAATACATTTTATTGATGTCATATTTAAATGGAGACATGAGACTAATCTATACCAGTGTGAGAATCTGGACTTTGAGTGAGAAATAAAGAGACGATACAAAAGGAGGGGAATGGCAAAACTGAGTCAAAAGCTTCACAGCCACATTCAGCTGGGGTCTGGTTTGTCCGTCACATTCACCGTCTTCTCAGTCTGCAGGTATTTCTACAAGAGGAGGAAAAAAGGAAAAACACTCTTTGTGAACACACATGGACGTTTTATCACCTGTATCACAGTAAGTGTGAAAATGGAGCAGAATAAAAGAGGGAGAAACTGCAACAAATAACCATGAGCTGCCTACCTTTAGGTTCTCGTAGTGTTTGATGGTTTTGCAGTGGTTGATCTCAGCTTCTTTGGTTCCGCTGAAGAATGGATTACATACTGTACAGAAGAAAGCGGTCTTTGGGACTAAGAACTCCATACCTGAGGACACACACACACACACGAGAGTGACTGTGGAAATACACATGTAAAGAAAACAGTGATGAACAGTCACAGTGAATAAATAGTGTCATACCAACTGGATTGCCGGGGTCAAAAGGGGGGAGGGAGTAGTCCGTGCTCATGGGTGTTTTCATCTGTAATGTCTTCTTCATACTCTCCTCGTCTCCGTTTGTTTGGTCTTTGGATGTCTGTTGCTTTCCTAGAAGAGACAGGGACTGCTTTAAAGTCCAATCTAGGACATACACAGGCTTTGCTCAACAAAGCAGATAAGCTAATAATTAAGCATTTTCCAAATGGACTTCATGTGTCTTCATCTTGGTGCTGTTATTAAACACCTGCAATGACTTATGGCAAGTACCTGCCCCAAGGACAACGTCCCATCATCTCAAACACTTGAAGAAGAGGTCAATTTGGACAAGCCTGATTCTCTACCCACTGAGGAACTGCTGCCACTCACAGTTCTACTAAAATCAAAGCATACCTGTCTCTGCAGTAGGAGCTCCCGTGTCTTTGTGATACTGCCGTTTCTATGGCAACCTCCATGGGTGTGTCCTAGAAGCAGAAACCCAGAAAAGGACTGACGTCATAAGACTGTGGACATTTAAGTCTGGGACACCCTCCATCAAACATGTAGAGAAAAGCTTGATGGGATATACACAAGCTAAAATGTACCCCTGTACTGTCCTGAGGGACAGATGTGGGAGCATCCTCCTCCTCTCTGTCTGTGGTTTCCATGGGAACAACAGCAGAAGAACACGGAAGGTCGGTAACATCTCCTTCTTCATCTAATGTCATAAAGTCACTCATGTTGAATGGGAAGTGGTCCTCGTCCTCCACCTGATTTCATGACAGGACAAAGAAACGGGGTTGTGGGTTAGGACACAACGGAGACATTTAAGTGTCCAGGTTTTGACCCAGCAGCACATCCTCACCATTCTGGTCTCAGCCTGTGAGCTGTTATGCTGTGCGTCCGTCCAGGAGCTCTGCTTGTATCCCTCTGACCGGCAAGACCACCTGGATCCGGACAAACCTTCACCGTGTGCTCTCTTTCTCTCCCTCCTCTCTCTTTCTCTCCTCTGCCACTCCCTCCTTTCCTCCTCCCTCTTCTCCCTCTACTTAGGTAGCTCTGGCATGGACGTCTCCATGGAAGCTGCTCTGCCATTAGACACAGATGCCTTTGTCTCTTCAGCACCTGCAGCCTTGTCCTTTCCTGCTTCAGATGGATTGACTCCTTTATTGTCTCCTACTGTCTCTGTGACAGTTTTATCAGCAGATGCTTCCCTCATGTCTGTATCCATGACTGCTTCTGCTTTGGCGTCTTGTGCAGCTGAAGAGTGGGAAACAGCAGCGCTAGGCTCATGGCTTCTGATGCTGTCTTTGCTGGCGTTTTCTCACAAAGCTTGGACTTCACCAGCCGTCTTCTCTGTGCTCTTCATTCTGTCCCAGAAGCATCTTTTTCCACCTCCTCCAAAAGAGGTTCAGACTTCTCTATATGGACAGCCTCCTCTTTCTCTGCAGCTGCTGCTGTTTGGCTGCTTTTGCCATTAGCAGGTGCATCCTATGACCAGACACAAGGAGCTATTGAGCAGTGTGACATCAAACACGTGCACATGGAGCTGACGCTGCAGGACATCATGCCAATAAGATAAGATAAGATGGACTTTATTCATCCCACAACGGGGAAATTCAATTGTTACAGCAGCATATAGAAAAAGGTAGAAAACGGCAGTAAAAGAAAATATAAAAATAACAATATACAATCCAAAAACACAATGGAGAAAAACAAAGGCAAAAGTACTCAGGTTATAAATATTATATACTATATACAAAAGGTGCTTGAGTCTTTGTAGAGAAAGTGACTGGTGATGTATGTAAACATAAAAACAGAATTATGGCAGTGCAGAGCAGTAGGAATATGTAACATGGTTTCATTATGTGTTGTCATTGTACAACCTCACAACTGTTGGGATGAAGGACCTGCGGTGCCTCTCCTTCTTACACCGCGGGTGTAGGAGTCTAGTATAGTAGATAACAAATACAGTCAAGCCCGAAATTATTCATACCCCTGGCAAATTTTGACTTAAAGTTACTTTTATTCAAGCAGCAAGTGTTTTCTTGATTGGAAATGACACAGGTGTCTCCCAGAAGATAATCAGACAATGTACAAGAGGCATCATTGTGGAAAAAAATATTTCTCACCTTTTATTTACATTTAAAAGTAACTTTAAGTCCAAATTTGTCAGGGGTATGAATAATTTCGGGCTTGACTGTATGTCTAACTGAATAATGAGCAAGCACTGCCAATCAATTACCGACCTCAGACGACTCAAGGTATGTAGTGATGACTTTTGTCTGTGTGTTGGCCTTGGGGTCCGGCTTGTGGGAGAAGAACAGGGGGTTGTTCTGGATGATGCACGGAAACATCTGGAAGCGTTTGTAAACAGAGAATGCCATGGCTGCAGTCGCCATCTCACAAATGACCTAAGCAGGAAGAGGCACAACATCACATCAACAGCATGTTACATGTCTTTACAGATAAAGAGCAAGATGTGATTTGGATTTTCAGCCAGGACAGAGCTGAGTGTGAGGACACGGATATTCAGGACAGGGGTGGCTGAGGATCTCATGGATTAACATGTCTGCAGCTGCACAGACAAACAGCACTCACCATGTTGTTGAGCATGAGGGTCTTGATGACTGTACCAAAGCGTGGCACCAGTTTTTGGAGCTCAGAGGAGCCAGAGGGCATGTTGGGGACATTACTGATCACCAAGAGCCTGCTCCAGCCCACTGGAACAGTACTCTCCTGGAGGACACAAAAGGACATACCGTCACTGATTAGCCAGCGGATAATTACTGGACCAAGGTACGCAGAAGACTAAAGCAGAAGATATACAGAAGACATATTCATTATCATCAGTAAATGAGGGTTTCTGCAATATTACTCTACAAGGATCAAGGATCAAGGAGCTTTTATTGTCATTCCATTGTACATTTACATGTTATGGTACGAAATTAGTACTCAGGTCCCAGTTGAAGCCACCAAGAGCAAGAGTGAAAAATATAAATATAAATATAAACATATAAACATTTAAATAAAGATAAGATAAGGAAGCCAAGATTAGCATGTGCATAAATACGCATGTGCAAGTAGGAGGTGGTGGTAGTACAAAGAAAAGTATTGCACTTAGTGATAGTGTTGTAAGTGGGTGAGGAGGCGTGTCTACAGCGCAGGGTTAGAGTTCAGCAGCCTTACAGCTCTAGGGAAGAAGCTGTTCCTGAGCCTGGTGGTCCTGCTCCGGATGCTTCTCAACCGCCTGCCTGAGGGGAGGGGTTGGAACAAGACGTACGACGTACGAGTTCCTGCTCTCCAGGTGGCTTAGGGTTGTGTGGACCACTGATGAGATGGCGTCATCAGTGGAGTGGTTCTTCCTGTAGGCGTACTGGTGGGGGTCCACAGTGACATAATGGAGTCTTTGATGTGGCCCATGACCAGCCTCTCAAAGCACTTCATGACTACAAGGGTCAGAGCTATGGGTCGGTAGTCATTGAGGCCTGTCACTGTGGAGCACTTGGGGACAGGGACAATTGTGGCAGTCTTTAAGCAGGTGGGGACAGATGCCAGTGACAGTGAGGTGTTAAAAATGTCCGTCAGCACCTCAGACAACTCATGAGCACAGTCCCTCAGTACCCACCCTGGGATGTTGTCGGGGCCTGCAGCTTTAGGTTAATTCCTGTAAGGGTTCTCCTCACTTCAGCTGTGGTCACACTGAGGGGTGTGTCACCGGGTGGTAGTGTGAGTCTGGTGCAGGAGGGGGGGGAGTCAGGATCCTCGAAGCTAGCATAGAATCTGTTGAGTGCATCTGGCAGGGAGGGGTCCAGTGGGCATTGTGCATCCCTGGTGTTGTAGTTTGTGATGCACTTGACGCCCTTCCACATGCTCCGGGGGTCGTTGGAGGTGAAGTGACCCTGAATTTTCTGAGCATATGTGGCTTTGGCCCTGGAGATGCCTGCTGTCAGTTCTTTCCTCGCCACTCTCAGCGCTGATGCCTCACCTGCATCCCTAGCTTTCAGCAGAGCTCTGACTACAGCATTCAGCCAGGGTTTCTGGTTTGAGAAGCAGGTTACTGTCCTTGTGGTGGTGACGTCATCAGAACACTTGGAGATGAAGCCGAGGACGGAGGAGGTGTATTCCTCTAGGTCCACCTCTCCCTCATATGTAGCTGCCTCCCTGAAGACCTGCCAGTCTGTGCACTGAAAGCAGTCCTGGAGCACAGAGGCTGCATCACTGGGCCACACAGTGACAGTCTTCTTTGTTGGCCTGATCCGTCTCAGCAGGGGGCGGTAAGCTGGCGCAAGCAGGATGGAGATGTGGTCGGAGAGGCCAAGAGGAGTGCGAGGAAGAGCTCTGTATGCATCCTGAATGTTAGTGTACACACAGTCCAGAATGTTGTCTCCATGTGTGGGGATGGTGACATGCTGGTAAAATCTGGGCAAAGTGTCCGTCAGTTTCACGTGGTTAAAGTTTTCCCGCTAAAAGCGGCCTCGAAGTTGGAAAAATAAGGCTTAAACCCGGGAGCTCGAGAAGCCGCTGCACCACTGTGCACCGCCATCTTGTTATTTTACCCATGAAAAATACTGTTTCCTTACTTTAATGTACTTTCCAACAAAAACTAGTTGTAAAGTTACAGGACTGTCCCTGTGTATCTACATCTACAATGTAGGACAGGGACAACTTAACACTTACTGCTGCAGTCTGACAGTAAGACCCTTCAGCCTGATTTAGGTTTATTACTTTAAAGAGCTTAGTGTAAATGTACATTTGGATCATCTACACTTGTCCCTGGTGTATTTACAGCAAAGTTTATTAACGTGCACTGTCCTTGTTACATCAAGCAATAAATAAGATGAAGTGCATAGAAATATCTAATGGTAGAAATACTCACTAATGGCTCCACTGATCCCATCAGCAGATTGTAGAGAGCCACCTGTGTAAAGAGGTTTTTTAGTGTTAATCAGCAGTTACTGCTCATGGTGCACTAACAACTAGAAATGCTGCACTAAGCACAAGATGAAAGAAGCAAGCACACAAAAGGAAGATATTTAATATAGAAGATTAGAGCAGAGGAGGAGAAAAAGGACAGATTGAGTGTGTAGACTGTCCACAAAGCAGTCCCACTGAGCCTGTGATAGTAGTTTAAGCTATGACAGAAGCAGCTTGCATGGCTACATGTATTACTGGCGTCCAGGTGTTTTCTCCTCTCCTCCTGGTGTGATCACACCAACCTTTCCCATTTGTTTTGCCAGGATGAGGTCCGAGGGCGTGTCAAAGGGCTGGATCAGCTTGATGATGTCACTCTCTGACCAGCTGCTCTCAGGAAGTCCTGTGATCAACACCATGCCTTTCTGTAGGAGACATTACAGAACAAGTGAATTTAACAGACATTTAGCTGAACTCAGGTTTTCCTTTTTAATACATTTCCAAACATAAAATTCTGTTTTCAGACTGATGAGGGGGAAAATGACCTGAAAGGATTTTAGTATCAGGCTGAAACACAAGAAAATGTGATGGAAGTGAAGGAAACTGTACTTCATCAGACGTCTTGTGTTCAGCCTCAGCTCCTGCAGTGGGGAGTAGGAGGGGAAGATGCTACACTCAGTATGTTTTCATACACATCACAACTACAAGCCAGCAAAAGCAAGACATCACAAACCAGACTACATGTGACTAAGCTACAGTTTATTCCATGTGATCAGGTATAGTTAACAGACTGTGATTTTAACTAGATATACTGAGTATTTCTTGACAGTGATAGATGTGGATATATTAGCACTGACTGTCTGCAGACTAGCAGTGGCAGTTTTTTGTTGTCCTACCTGAGTCTTCCCCAGTTGAGTGAACAACATATGGGGTTAAAGGGGAAGAACAGTGATGATAACTGTGGCAGACCTGTTGTTGGCATCAGGAGACTGCACTCCTTCCGGTTTCTAACGGAAATCAAACAGAAATGAGACTTCAAACATTAAAAAATAATTAAAAAAAAAAAAAGGAATTGCTCCACTCAGCATTTTTGTGGAAGCTTTATGTTTTCTATGATTGAAAGGGTTGAAAGTGAACATGCCTTCAGTGTCACGTGTGTGTTTTCCACATGGTACCTTGGCTGTCGAAGAAGTGTTTTTCTGGTCTCGGATGGAGAGATTTGTGGAGTTAGCCAGTGCCTGAGCGTCTTCACCATGCATACAGATGCCTGCAGCAAGGGAGGGAGACAAAGTGATGACGTGGGACAGACAGAAACCATGATGACGTTGTGCAAAGTAGAAGCACGAAACCTGCACAGGTTAAAATATCCACAGCCACTGTTTTGTTGACTGAAGAGTGACAGATGAACAGGCCAATGCTATTCTTTCTTGTAAAACACACTTAGAGAAAATGTTAATTCTGCACATTTTCACATTCACATTTTCTCTTATTTTAGTATTAAAACTTTCTTTTCTTGTTCAAACTTGCACCAACAACACCACGTCAAATTCCTTGTATGTGTAACATACCTGGCAATAAAGTTTTCTGATTCTGATTCTGATTCTGATTCTGATTTAATACAACAAAACAGAAAATAAGCATCCTCTGTTTTCAAGAAATGGACTGATTACTGAAACATGTTCTTTCTTTTTGCCTGTAATATTCACAACATGAGCAAACTGCAACACTGACTACACTTCGTTTTTCTTCTGTTTTTTTCCTATCATCTGTTTGAAACTGCTCTGGAACATCAAATCTCAAAGTGAAATTTCTTGTAAAACACATGAACATGTAGATACTCTTAGACGTACCTTCTGTCATTGGCTCTTCTCACTGTCTTCTTCTGAGCACGGCATGAGGATCACGTTGTTGATCTTGCCAAAGGACCCGACCAAGTCAGTAACTTCCTGCATGGTTTGGAATGCCTGTCAGATAAAGCAGACCATCTGAAACAGACGAGCCCAGAGAGGCTGGAGTGGCTGTTTTCTTCTTCTTCTTGGCTGGAGGAGGCCTGGCAGACTACAAAGCAACAGCATTAGTCTTTGGTTAGTTTTAGGCTGAAAGAAGTGTGTAGACATAGTTACTGTGGCTGAGCTTGGTCCAAAACAGTGGAATTCTGTGACAAGCTTTACACAACTAAAGAGAAAAACAGCCACTGTGTCAGCCGCCTTGTTACTTGCTGTCTCAGCCATCTTAGTTCCACTCTTCATCCTGCTCTTGACAGTTGTGATGTTGGACTGTCCACGTTTGGAGCTGTGAGCCGCCTTAGAGGAGGGTGGATGTTGGCTGGTGTCAGTGGAGTCATGGTGTGGATGCTTCCCACCGATGCCAGAGGAACCCCCTGTGGACACAACACGAAGCAAAGGGAGGAGGGAAAGCAAAGAAAGCTCCACATCACTCTTGTGTAAGGCTCCAAAACTAGAAGTGATGTCAGAAATCTCAGGTAAACAACAGGTAAAGTGTGATTTTAGCTGAGCACAGACAAACTCTCTTCCCCGTTAGCAGATGACTTTAAAAGAGCTTTCCAGAGTCAGACTCTGAACATACATCAGTCTGTAAAGAACAAAGCTACACACTGACTAACCTGATGATTCCTTGTCCTTCCTCTCAGGCCGGTGCTCTCTGGAGGAGGAGGAGGTTGGGTGTGAGTGAGAGGGACTGTGTGAGCCAGAGTTGTAAAAGAGTTGTACACTGTCCCACTTTGTAGACACTGTGCCTGCTCTCTAGCCTGTGGTCTACCTGTGTAGAGGTGGAAGCGAGGGAGATGGTGAGGGGAGTAGAGCTTCCCGTGTGGCCTGTGGGGATGGGGGCCCACCCTGTGTTTGTTGTGAGGAGGACTTGGGGTGGGAGAACCTGAGAGGCTCCGAGACACGGAATGGGATGGAGAGCGATCCTTGGGATCCCACAGAGCTCGGCTGCCATATGGTCTGCTCTGACTGGATAACACATTGAGTGGCAGACATAACCAGTTAAATGACTGGTTCTACAAAGTCTGTAATTTGACCAATGATGGCTGAACTTTCATACAACTGTAGCCAGATCATGTAGAGCAAGTGCACTGATGTATTTCAATGGGAATTACAAACCATGTAAAAAAGTAAGTGAGTAACACCATAATCACTCATCTTGACGAGTGCCTGGAGAAGAAAGACCAGGCTACATTTCAAGATGTGAAGGTATTTCTCTCAGGACATTGGTAAGAGGGCATGTTGGTAAGGGAGCAGATATGGGGATACACCTTTGGAGACACGGCTGAGAAATGACTTATCATGGTGGGGGTAGGTCACTTCTTGCTGCTGCTGAGTGGTTTTGAGCCAGACGAAGAAGAGAGAGACCTCCTCGACGAATCCTCACTCCTGGTTTCAGATGAGGCCCTTGGCTTGGGTCCGTCGTGCCTGTAGTCTCGGTCGAGATTACGAGATTTGGACGATGGTGGTAATTCTCTCCCAGGTGACCGACTGTTCTTGCAATGGTCGCTACTTGTCCTGCGGTAGTCCCGATCTCCGTGCTTGCTTGGTTCAGTGTGTTCCAAATGAACCTGCCGCCTTTCAGCTTTATGGGCATTTAGAGCTGATGGCGACGATGAGGATGGGTACATTTTAACTGTCCTTTCATTGGAGAGCGGTTCCCTTTTGAAAGTTTCTCTGGTACTACTCTCATCCTTTGCCCGACTGGCATGACCATAGTCAATGACTTTAGCTGCTGTCTGTATAATGGTTCTGTAGGTTTTTTGTTTGTGTCCATGTTAAACCCAACAGCTGACACCTCTTGTCTATCGAGAAGACTCTGGAAGGCCAGGTGAGGAGGTAACGCCACTGCAAACCTGTTGTTGTTGTGACACCGGTTACAAACAATTGTGGTTGCAAGAGAGGCGAGCTGCTGGAGAGCAATCTGGGCCTGAATCTCAATCTGAGCCAAATGGAGAGCTGTCAGTGCAGCAGCACCAGCCACAGGTCCAAATAAGAAATGAGTCCCTCTGGTGCTGTTGGCAAAGGAGAATGTTGCACTGGGTTCCAAACGAAGGGTCGGATCAAGGTGTGAATTACTGTCTGTGTGCACAGCGAGGCTGTGAGGTGGAAAGCAGAAATACACTATTACAGATGAACAAGCTTCAATTTTTCATTTCAAAAGTTGCTTTCAGATGAAGTCCTTTTCCCCACGCACTTGTTTATCATAAGCTGGCTCATTCCTCATTTTGTTTGTGGTTTCCTTCCTTAAAAATGGGTCAAAGCATAAAGAAATGTGGTCAGCTTCGAGGTCTTTTTCCCGCAGTGTGTCCACTGTGCTTTACTTTCAGGGTGGGAAAGCAAAGCAACATTAAGCAATAACACTGAATCAATGAGAAGCATGAAAACCCCAAACAGCAAAGTTGGATTTAACCTACTGGGACACTATAAAGAAGCCCGAACATCTGGGCCTGGTAGAAAAAGCAATCATATAGTTACGTGTCCAAAGAAACACATGCTTCCCTACAGTTTATGTTCAACAGGGCTGCCCCCAACCAAAGATTTGCCTTAGTGGCAAAAAAGCCATTAGTGAGCTGGTACAATTTTATTATTTTATTTTATTTTTTGAGGCATCAGGAAATGGTTTGAGTTCCAGGGCTGAGAAAGAACGTTTTAAGTAACACTGTGCTACATTACAGAGGAAGACAAAGCTGTAACAACAAGCTAAGGATACATTTTAAGCGTTAACTACACCGACAAAAGCAGTAATGATACTGAATGTGCCGGAACAACCAGCAACTTTGGGTTTCCTGTTTGACTAAATGAGTTTGATTTCTTTTTTCCTGCAACCAACTGTCCAAATAAAACTTTGTCCACTCTTTTCCTCGACTGACATCTGGTCGACTATTGTGGAGCGGCCCTAAAGTTCAACAATACAACACAGTGGAGTTTGCACAGACATGGTATAAGCCTTATTGCCAAAATGTCCACAGCAGAACAAAGCAGTTCTACAAGAACATACAGCAGTTCCTCCCTGCAGGTAACATTAGATCACTGCAAATTATAAAATGTGCACGTCCTGGAACAGATTCAATACATTCACACAAATCATGAACTATAGTCAAGATAAGAGATAAGATAAACCTTTAATAGTCCCACAATGGGGAAATTGCACAGTAGTAACACAAATAATAAACTGGTGGACGTTACTAAAAATCTTGAAGAACATTTAGGCCTGTTGGACATAAGAAACGCTTTGCAAGACCTGAAGAAGAGAGCATGTCCACTGAAGACAGGCTTACACTATATGTATTTGGCTAGAGACTATAATCAGGCATGGACAAAGGTCCGTGTGATCTGAACATATAGCATTGACAAGATGTACAAGACTGCCTTTAAAATGATTTGATTTTATTTACTGTGTTGCCGTCTTGTTTTATGTGATACAGTATCTGGCATGAAATCTAGTTTAAATGTGTGCAGCATGTCATAAACAGACTAACACATATGCTGGTGTGAACAATCAATTTGTTGAAGTTGTCCAGACTTTGAAGTCCTACCTTTTTTCTTTTCTACTCAACAGATATTAGTTAAGGGGCTTAAATACTCAAAATCAATGTTAAGCAATGCGACATTTAACAGAAGCGAATTTAACAGCTGACATGACATTTCCAATCCAAATAAATAAAAAAGGACAGCCAAAGTTTTAACGTTCAGAAAATGATGCAAAAATATCTATTGTGCTCTGACAGTAAAGCTACTTATTTATGACATATACAAACATATGTCTGACAATGACCAGTTCCCCAAAGAGTCACAGCAGTTTGGTTCGAAAACCTTTTAGATCGACTTCAGATAAATTTCACTCATGTAGAGTAACACTGGCTGTTAGAGAAAATGATCTAAAGAGAAAGATCCCACTTAAAAATGATCTTACAGCAGAAAAAAAGAGTATGAAGCAACAACATCCAAGCCTCAGTATTTCTTGTTGTGATAACACAGTGCTGACTTTCTCACAGTACTTTTCAGTTGGTTGAATAAACCACTCCAGCACCTTCTCAACAGACAGATATGTGCAGTAATGGTTTATATAAGCAGACAGATAGATTTGGTGGACTGCATGCAAACTTTCTGTGACTGCCTGAACACGCAAGGTGGACGCATAAAGGTCAAAAATGGGATTTATGGTAGTATATACTGTTACAAAACACTCATGTGTACATCATGTTTTATTACATTTATTTATATATGTATATATCTAATGTGAATACTGTATATATTGCACTTGTTTTTATTTTGGCCATATCCTGCACTTGCTGCTTTTGCACTTCTGGTTAGATGCTAAACTGCATTTCGTTACCCTGTCCCTGTACATGTGTAATGACAATAAAGTTGAATCTAATCTAATCTAAAATCAATGTTTACGGTGGCCCTTAAGGACAAAGCACACATAAGACAAAAAGCACTAAGATTAAAGGAAACCCCAAATCCAGAAATGCTAGAAATGCAAAGAGTGAATAAGAGTGAAAGCAAAAACAACACAGGGTAGGGTCCAGTATGACCCATGGCTTTATGGCCCAGGACCAGTAAAAGGGGAAGCTGACTGGCCAGTCACTGGCCCTAATGGCCAATAAGTCATACGAGGTCTTTCCTGGGTCAGTCATCCATGATATGTTACACAATGTCATACTTACTGGTACTCGAATCAATGTCTGCAGAAGAAACATACAAGGCTATGAAAGACAGAGAGGCTTTCTGCTTTCATGGAAGCAACAATACTCCTGGACTGTGGTAGGTTTTGTACAGTTTGCTGCTCATTCCCTGCTCAGGCCAATCGAGTGGGTTTGTTTTTTTAAAGGACTGACAATTTTCATGATCTCAACGCACACAAACAAAAGTAGAAACCACTTGCAGTGTATGCCAGCCAAGTGGCTGCGCTATCATCAGACCTGCTTAACATCAGGGCAAGATGGGCAAATGCTGAGTCACCAGTGGATGGAGAAGCTTATGAAGACAGCCAACCACACCATACAGAGTGAGCAGCCCTCCACCACACACAAGACAGTCGCACTTCCAAAGATGAACAGAGTGGACGTGGGATCATTTTAGTTTTTCTAATGGAATTAAAAATTATGAACATAAGGCTCAGACGGCATCACCAAACTGTTTGCTTGTGCCTACACCGTTCAGAAACTGAATACCAAACACTAATACTGAAACAATAACAACATAACATGCACTGTCTTCTCCGCACTGACGTAAGGACATCACGTTCATAAACTTTATCTTAACATCTCCAAAAGTAAAAAATATTATACTACTGAGGTAAAACTGAAAATTCAACCACACAAGGCATTAAATAAATTATGTTTATTATTTAATTCTTATCTCCTATATAAGTGCATTGCATTTTTTTTTTACTCACAGTATTGAAACTGATACCGTTGCTATTTTTAAGACCCTGCAGTATACTGTACCTTATTACCGCCCACCCTTCACTTGCTTTGCATAAAACAAAATAGATTTGGAGTAGTTCTGGTGTAGCTTCCATGTTTTAAGCGGTAGTGCTTGAATAGCTGAGCCCTCTTTTCAGAAGAAAACAAGCTGTACTTCCACTTCCAATACATAGGCAGATTTCTGTCAATGATCAAAAGCTAAAAAAGAAACAACGGCAGCAGTCAATTAAATTGAAACTGACTCATTGTCCACATGTATGTGGGTTCAAGGTTAAGGGTGCAATGGTTAAAAATGTTTAACTTGGTGTCTATAGTTGTAAGAAAAGGCTAAATATTAGCCTCGTCTTTTTCATATGGATAAATATAAAAATATATGACAATATGAATCAAGTGAATATTTTTTCCACAGTTCCGTTAAACTAAACTCTGTTAGGATTTCCTGTGACAAAATGAAATAGCCCAAAAATGATAAAGAGTAAGTCTGCACCATACATGCATCTGTGTGTTATAATGTCTTTTCAGTTGAAGTTAGTTTGCAATTTCGAGAATATTTTTTATTGCTTTTATTGCTCGTAAGTTTGATTTCACTCATACTGTAAAGTTACTTACAAAGTAGTTCATATTTGTTTACTTTAGCTACACCTAATTTCTCTAAATGTTCCACTTACCATTAAAGATTTACTGCACCATCAATGGCTGTAGCAACTGATTTAGCAACTGTTAAGACGCACAATACGTAGTAGTTTGACAAGACCGATGTGGTAATCTGATTCTTCCTCTCAGGCCGGTGCTATCTGGAGGAGGAGGAGGTTGGGTGTGAGTGAGAGGGACTGTGTGAGCCGGAGTGGCGGCCCTCCAAGTGATGGCCGTGTTCTTAGGATAGTGAATGGATGGATGAGGTTAGAAGTGAGTAAACTATCATACAGACATTTCCCCTGATCTGAGTCATTTATTGGTGAAAAGATAATTGTGTATTAAGAACCTGCAGCACCACTGAACAGTCCAGTAGCACTTTAGCAAATGAGCTCACTACATATTTGTATTATTTGTAAGTTTGCAGATGAATATTTAAGTTGTTCACTATTCCACTTTGTAGACGCTGTGCTTGCTCTCTAGTCTGTGGTCTACCTGTGCAGTGGTGGAAGCGAGGGAGATGGTGAGGGGAGTAGAGCTTCCCGTGTGGCCTGTGGGGATGGGGGCCCACCCTGTGTTTGTTGTGAGGAGGACTTGGGGTGGGAGAACCTGAGAGGCTCCGAGACACGGAATGGGATGGAGAGCGATCCTTGGGATCCCACAGAGCACGGCTGCCATATGGTCTGCTCTGACTGGATAACACATTGAGTGACAGACATAACCAGAGAAATGACAGAGTAAAGTTGTGTCAAGTGGCAGCTTAAACAGCAGCATTTGAATGGATGTGCATTTTTCTTGTGTGGCCTCATTTGAAATGTTTTGGAGCAGCCTACTGACAGGAGTGATTCCTCCCCAGCTCATGCTCACAGCTAAAAACAGATTATTGGAAACAGAAGAACAAGAGTCCAGCTGACCTTGGTAGACTTGGTTTCCAGTCAGGGTACCTTCAGAGACACACAAACATCTGTTAGCATGTCATCAAACATCTTACTCCTAAACCTGTATTTAGAAGGAATTAGAAAATTCAACTGTACGTATCAATACAAAGCTGCACTTTTCAAAATGTGCAATAAACAGTGAGTTAAATAATATTCAATGCAATGTGAAATGGTCACTTGTAGCATGAGGGCCACTCAGAATGAGCTCCTTACTCTGCAGCTCCATTCACATTTAGCCTTTTTCTACAGCCTGCACATCAGTGACATGTTTGACTCTCAGCAATTACACCAGTTTCCCTGGTCCAGATCTTTTCTCACTCACTGATTCCTCTGCCAACAAAGCTAAATGTTCTGATGTACATTTATTAGCGTTTGACTGATTTTGTAATGGCAAAAGCCTTGGTTTAATGCATTTAAACATACTATTCTGCCCTCACAAGAATGCAGCTGACTTCATAACATGGAGAATCCCATTGACAGGTTAGTGCATTAGCATGGGTCGCACACATACGCAGCCTCCTCCCAAAAGTTGCTGCACTGACTGCAAATCCTGACATTTTAGTCATCTCTGAGTCTTGGCTTAAGAAATCCAGCCCCAACTCTGCTGTTTCCATCCCTGGCTACAATATTTTTGGTCAGGACAGAAGTTTCAAGGGTGTGGGGGTCGCTGTCTATTGTAGGGATAACTTGATGTGCGCTGTGATTTCCTCTAAATCTGTGGCCAAACAGTTGGAGATGATTGTTGTAAAAATCTCTCACTGTTGCTGGTTGGTACAGGCCGCCCTCTGCCCCTGCCTGTGCTCTGCCTGCTCCAAGTGAGCTGATTGCCCCTCACACCCCCTCTGAATTTCTCCTGCTAGGGGACTTGAATTGGGATGTGCTTGACCCTCCATCTTCTGTGCAGTTACAGCTGGATGCATTAAACCTGTCCCAGATTGTGCAGGCCCCTACCAGATACAATACCAAGACTATGGAATGTGGCACATTAATTGATGTTATACTCACCAACAGGCCAGATAGGTATACATGTGGAGTTTTTTGTCAAAGCTTCAGTGACCATTATAATGGAGCTTGATTGTTTTCAAACGCCTCCAGAAAAACTTTAATGAAGAGACTTTTTTATATGACCTGGCACAAGTTGAATGGCATAGAACTGGTCTTGTCCCTGATGTGGAAGTCGCCTGGACATACTTTATAACTTTGTTGGGTGCCATCTTGAACAAACATGCTCCTCTCAAAAGAATGAGGATAAAAAAGCGTCTCAGTCCCTGGTTCAGTTCTGATCTGTCTGAGCTTATTGGCCATGAACAGCACCTATGGCATAAAGCAAATTCTTCTAATGAAACATCAGGCTGGCAGACATACAGGGCAATAAGAAACAGATGTACTCAGTCAGTCAGACACGCAAGATCCAGCTTTTTCAAACAGCAACTCATTTGTAATCGCTCTGACCCCCAAAATTTCTGGAACACTGTCAAATCAATAGAAAAGAAAAATATGTCTTCCCATTTGCCCACTGTTATTATACTCGGTAAAGTTAAGCATTGACATTACTAGTAAAATATATGGAAAGTGATTGGCTGAAAATCTTGAAGTCAGCTGAACTAAAAGTGTTAAGTTGTTGTAAGAAAAAGAGACATTTTGAAGGGGACATAAAAACAGTTTATTTGTTCTCTAAGAAGAAGAAATTGTGTCGAATTCATTAACATGAACAGCAAATATGAATGTGCACAAGTCTAACTGTGTAATGTGCAAGTGTAATGCAGACATTTGAGACAGCAACAGCTAAAACCTGCTGAGAACATTGTGAGTGAATTCTTAGAGGATGAGTCTAACTGTACTGGAGACTGAGTTCCAATGTAGTAAATTTGGAGGTAACTGGCTATATAGCCTAATGCTGCTATATGGCCACAATGGTGTCAGCATGAAGAGAGAGGGAAGAAGAAGGGCTGAAAGAAAAGGTGTTGACATTTCTCCTTGTGAACAGCAAAGTATTTAGCAGCCTGTTTGAGAAGAAAGAGCAATGAGGCTGACCAAGGGGACACCTTCCCAGTACTGAGCAAACCTAACATGAGACATTCTATTGACATTGTGAAGACAATGAGTCAGTGCAAGAGAAGATTTTTGGGGGGAGGGAGTGTATTTTTGCTTTTAGGGTCTTGTGTCCAAGTGACAGAAGCACTCTTTGAATAAAGTCAAAGGTGTTGTTGTGTTGTTGAGGGTATTCCAAGTTGAGGGCGTGAATAAGTGGAAAGAGAAGACACATGGCATGTGTAAGATTTTTAAGGCCACCCATCAGCACTGTTCCCTCCAAAATGATTGCAGTACCTGAAGCCTGTAGGTGCAGTGAGTCAGGAGAGTCCAGACTGTGTTGAGGAATCAGTGTCAGGATCCCAATTGAGGTGTGGGACATGTGTGGGTCATCATAGTCCTAAGAAGAATAAGAGCAAGCACAATTACATGTTAGTTATCACCTTGCCTATCTATGGTTCTTTGTCACTGCAACATGTGGGCAGACTGATGACAGGGTATACAGAGCAATCCTTAAGTTCAATTTAATACCTTTTAATAGCTTTTTTACTCCCTTTGGATTTTTTAAAAACCATCAGGACACTGAGTTGCAAGTGTTAATCAGCGACCTTATTAACATTGACTTAGATTTTGACATATATAAGACTATAGACAACAGAATAGATTTAGAGACTGACTGATGTTGTTGACTGTAAGTTCTACATACTGTAGACACTGTATATCCTGCACTTTCTGCTTTAGCACTTGTGGTTAGATGCTAAACTGCATTTGGTTACCTTGTCCTTGTACATGTCTAATGACAATAAAGTTGAATGTAATGACATTTATTTGACTTCCCTACTAAAGAGCTGAGCCAGTCCTTAAACGCTGGCTCTTCCACCCAGATGTCAGAAAAGCTGCATTTGCCCATGACAGCGACGATGGTTGTCCGGACGTTGAAGATTTGCCGGAAGTAAACGTGAGCCAGCCAGTTGACTGTCCAGTTGAGCTGAGCGCGCAAAGTGTTTGAGATGTGGTACAAGCACTGAATATGACATCAGCATTAAACATACAAAGCTGAGAGTTCAGGATTGAGGCGAGCATCTTTGATTATGTGCCCAGAAATGCTAAAGCCCACATTTAAAGGAACTAACAGGAAGTTTAGCAGATAGAATTTCAATGGGAATAGGACACCTCATAGTCTGAAAAAATAATAAAATAATATAATAATATAATAATAATAATAAGAAAAATAATATCTCTAAAAGACATTTAACACTTTTAACGGCCTTAAATTTGTCAATTTTGATTTATCAGCTTTTAATACTTTTTCAAACCCTGCGGACACCCTAGATGAGTAAACTAGCAACTTAGATGGGAAAGTTGAGAACAATGTTGTGTTTAAGTACTTGTTAAAGTTTATTTGGTCATAGGAAATATTAGCACAAGAAATAAAGGTGTAAAGGTGAACAAATACATGTCTGAGTAAGTGAAATTTGTGTTTTTTTTTCCTTGAAGGAATTTGAGTTTCATTTGGGGTGACTCTAGTTGCAATTGAACCAAAGCATATAGAAGTAAAAAGGGCCTGCTCAGGAATAGACGATCAGTGCATGAAGTAATGCACTGATCGTCTATTAGTCATGTGGTCATCCACATTTCCTCTGACCTCTCGTGGGCTGTGAACACTTCACACCTGGTGAAAAAGGCCCAAGAACGGCTCTTCTTTCTCAGGAAGCTGAAGCGGACTGGACTCTCTTCTCAGCTGCTGGCAAACTTTTACAGGTCCACAATCGAAAGCGTCCTGTGCCTCAGTGTGACAGTGTGGTATGGCAGCTGCACAGGAACATTAAAACAATCACCAACAGACTCAGGGACAGCTTCTTCCCTAGAGCTCTAAAAGCAACAGCCCCACCGCAGTGAAAACAAATCCCATCCCCATACAGGACCCTCACACATGCCCCCACCCCCACCCCGCTGATGCTGACAACCACACAGAACACAAACACAGCATTCCATACACTGGACTTGCACTAAGCTGCACTTTATTACTTACTTTACTTTGTGTTTATCTTTTCATAAGTGTTCTTTTTTAAGTATTTGTGTTATTTATTTATATGTGTGCCTTAAAGCCGGGAGTCTGCAAAATTTCGTTATGTTCGCATAATGACAATAAAGACTCTTGAATATGTTTTTATTTTTGTATAGCTATTTTTCTAATGTATCTAGTGTAATACTGTGGGCCTAGGGAGCACGGAAATTTCAAAACCTATGTATGACCTGGACATATGGTTTTGACGATAAAGTTGACTTTGAAGGGCTAACGTCGTTACAAGTGCTCATTACATCGTGTGTAAGCTAGCGCTAGCCCTTCACATAAATCTTGTGAAACTACTCCTTCATTCTAACTTTTAGGATAACTCAAAGAATTTCAGCAAACGTATTGTGCTACTTAACAGTTGCTAAATCAAGAGCTACAGCCATTGATGCTGCAGTAAATCTTTAATGTTAAGTTTAGAGAAAGCGCTAACGACGTTAGCGCTAGCTAACGCGCTATCTACACGTTAACCTCTGTGGGGTCTGTTCGGACCGACTCCCTACAAAATAAATAAATAAATAAAAAGGCAGTGTCATTTCAGCTTGCTTAGGAGTATTTGAATTGGCAATCTGAAGACATACGGTTAGCCTGAAACCTTTCGCCGAAAGATGAGGCATACGGCATAAGACCTAAAGAACTTACTAAATAAAAAGCCGATAAAATCTTCCAGATTGCAGCAACTTACCTTAACGTGACAGAGCCAGAAGCTTTCTTCCCGCTTTCAACGTGCTTGCAGCCATTACCGAGCACGTCTTCACGGGGGAATGCGCATGTCACACAGCCAAGTGCTGCCACCTAGTGTCGGGCATAGGTGTCAGGTTGTGAGGACGGCTCTTCATCACTCATACTTTCTCAGGCTTATGACTTTAATTACTTTACTCCCTAAAAAGTTTTATTAACTAAGTGTAACATAGCAGAGTCAGCAAAGTAAGCACACATCAGTTAAGATCACTTCTTATTTTAAGCTATATTAGCAATTCCATTTTACAGTGTTCATACCTACGCTCTTTGCTCAATATTCAGAACTCTAGTCTCAGTCTTGGCTCCAGCAGCTTCATTAACCTCGTCATTCCAAAAGCCTGCACCTCCTTTGGTTGCTTCTCTTTTCAATTTTCTGCCACAAACGACTGAAATCTCTTACAACAGACACTAAAACTCAGCTCTTTAATACCATTCTCTTCTTTTAAGAATACACTACAAACCATAATCCATGATCCTTGTACTTGTTTTTAGTCATTTGCCATGAACCTCACTGTATATATATATGCACATATTACACTGTCATTTTGATTGATATGTATTGAATTTGTACTGTGATCATTTGTCTTATCTACTGGATTGTGTCTGTGGCCAGACTGTCACTGCAAATGAAAATTGGATTTACCTGGATAAATGAAGCTAAAATAAAATCCTACTATATATGCTACTGTATATATGTATGTGTGTGTATTTTTAACACTTGTGGCAATTCATCAGTTTATTCCATTCTTTCATACACCCTTCTGTAGATGTTGATGGTTAACACAATTCTTGAAATGAATCCACTTTTTAATGTGCAATAAAGGTATTTATGAAGCTCTTGCTCTGTTTGTTGCTGTTTCTTTTTCATACCTTATCTGGTTTGCACTCTAAAAAAACAAAATAAAACACATTCAAATTCATCACTTCACTCCATTCTTTTATACACTTTTGTGCTGATATTGACAGTTGATACAATTGTTGAAATGAATACAGTTTTTAATGTGCAATAAAGGTATTTATGAAGCTCTTGCTCTGAGTTTGTTGATGGTTTTTTTCATAACTTATCTTCATTCTGTTGGCACAGATGGTTGAGTTTTCAGAGTCACATTTTGAATAAGACTCAAGGAAAAACATTTTAGCTGAGACATGGTGGATCACAATGAATCACATGTAGCATCTTGTCAGGACAGGTGCATGAATGTGAGCTTCAGCTGTGGATGATCATGTATGAAGCTACAGTATTAAATGAAGTCATACATGACAAATGTTCAAATCAAAGTGTAGAGCTGCACTTGATCATTTTTATTCTTTACACTGCCTTTGGAATGCTTTTGAATTTTTCAACAATCCGACTGATGTATCAGAACACCCCTACACTTGCTGGGATTTTCACTCGCAACAGTTTGTAGAGTTTAACTGTGAATGTAGTCAAAAGCAAAAAGCATCCAGTGAGCAGCAGCTCAGAGGAGGTGTGGCTCATGACGTCACCATCTCACCTGCCTTTGATCCCCAGGCAACGGCTCTGGCGTCACTACGGCGGCAGCCAGATGATATAAATGAGGAGCCTTCCTTCACTGACTCAACGTTTCTGAGGAGGTAGGGACAGCTCTGGTGGCGGTGTGTCGCCGGTGTCTCAGGCTACCAACGTCTTTGCTGGGGGCATTCAGTCGCTTTCGATCCGCTCATGCTGCGGATCCTTACTGATAACAGTTCATTTTGAGCGTCTGTGAGGTTAATATCCAGGAGAACTGAATACAGATGTGACCCGGGCCACCAGACTCTGTCCTTCTCTCTCGCTCCCTGACAGAGAAACAGAGAGTTTTTGCTCTCTCTCTTTCTCTCTCAGGGAGCGAGAGAGAGAAACACAGAGAGAGATGCTTATTTAAATGTAGATTATTTCCATTTCTATACATCATTTCTCCAGCAGGGAGAGTTTTTGCCTCTCTGTGTTTTCTCTCTGGGTTCCTCCTCTCTCTCAGGCAGAGAGAAAGGGAAGAGCAAGAGATCTCTCTCTTCTCTCTGTCAGGCAGAGAGCGAGTTACACAGAGAGCTTCCCCTCTCTCTCCTTGAGACAGATAGAGATCGAGACGCTTTTCCTCTCTCTTTCTGTCTCTATCGATGGAGAGGGAGGGAGCGAGAAGGAGAGCATGGCCTTCTTTCGCCCTCCTCAGCGAGAAAGAGAGCGTTTTCCGTAACGCTAACCCTCTTTCTCCACCGAAAGAGAAAGAGAGAGAAGAACTCTCTCTTTCTCTGCTTCTCTCTGTCTCAACTTCTCTGCTGTTCTCTCTTTCTCTTCCCTCCGCAGACAGTTCTTCTCTCCTCTTTCTCCACCAAAAGAGAGAAAACTCTCTCTTTCTCTGCTTCTCTGCTCTTCTCTCTTTCTCATTTTCTCTTTCTCTTCCCTCCTCAGAGTTTTTTCTCTCTCTTTCTCTCAGAGTTTTTGTCTCTGAGAGAAAGAAAGAGTTTTTTTCTCTCTTTTCCCTCAGTGAGAAAGAGAGTTTTTTTCTCTCTCTGAGAGAAATAGAGTTTTCTCTCTCTTTCTCTGTAAGGCACTGTATAATTAATAAATAAATTGAATTGAATTGATGGCAATAAAATAAGAGTTAGAATGATATCCTCCATCATCTCTGCCCTTCATTTTCATACAGTAGATAAGATAAGATAAGATAAGATAAGATAAACCTTTAATAGTCCCACAATGGGGAAATTACACTGTTACAGCAGCAAAGAGCAGATGCAATAAGGTACAGACACTCAGAATATACAGAATATACAGATAGAATATAAAGACTCCAAGAAAAAAAATGACTTATTAGAGGAAACAATAATAATAAATACTATAAACAGTATGATCAAAGTGACCCTGTGCACTGTTTGAACAGTAAGAGAAATAAAAAGAAGAAAGGCTGCACATATCGCAGCAATTTTAAGTCCAGGAGTGAGTATGTGTGTGTTTTGTGTGCATGTGGTTTGCTCAGCACAGTTGGTTGTAGTTCTTTAAGTGGAAGAAGAAAATATCTTCTTGAATCCACATCAGCAACTTGCCATTGAGGAAATATCCAAATTACAAGTAGGCACGTTACAGGCCATGAATGAGGCAAAGTGGTAAATGCAGCTCCAAAAGTCACAATTGGAAGAATCCAGATGGCTCAAATTACAAAGTGTGGATACATTACAGATAGCTGTTACTGTAGTATGACTGAGGTGTACCATGTTGGAAATAAAGCTCTTTATACTGTATACAGACAGTATTAGATGACAGTATTAGTAACAATCAGTGTGGAATTCAGCCCAGCACAGAGTACCACTGTGCCTTCAAGGAAACTTTGCCGGAAAGATTTCAGAAAAACGGAAAAAAGAAGCAAGGAAAGAAAGAAGGAAAAGAAAACATAAGCTCAACAAAATATATGTGTAGTTTTTTTCAGCCTGGTTTAAGAAAATCACACACACACACAGTTGTGCTCATAAGTTTACATACCCTGGCAAAATGTGTGAAATATTGTCCATTTTTCAGAAAATGTGTTTGATCATGCAAAAGCTTTTCTTTCATTCAGAGTTAGTGGTCAGGCAAAGTTATTTATTATCACATAATTATATTTGCTCTTTTTAAATCATAGAGACAAGTTGAAACACCCAAATGGCCCTGATCAAAAGTATACATACCCTTGAAGTTTTGGCCTGATACTATGCACACAAGTTGACACAAACAGCTTTAAATGGCTTTTAAGGGTCACTGTCCACACCTGTCACCTGTTTGACTGTAATTAGTGTGTGTGTATAAAGAGTCAGTGAGTGTATGGGCTCCTGACAGACGCCTGCACATTTCATCTAGTGCTGTACTGGCTTTGCTGGATTCTGAGCCATGGGGAAAGCAAAAGAACCATGAAAAGACCTACAAGAGAAGGTATTTGAACTTTAGAAAGCAGGAAAAGGATAGAAAAACATATCCAAACATTTGACAATGCCAATCAGTAGTGTTCAAACTCTGATGAAGAAGTGGAAAATATGGGCTTCTGTTGATACCAAGCTACGCTCAGGTAGAGCAAGAAAAACTTCAGCCACAAGTGGCAGGAAAATTGTTGGGGATGCAAAGAAAAAAGCCAGAAATAACTTGAGCTGACATATAGACTTCTCTACAGAAAAGTGCTGTGGCTGTTTGAAGATGCACAGTGGAGGGGGAAAGCGGATGTTTGGGCAAGATAATGCCCCTTGCCACGCATCCAGGTCAAGTAGAACTTGGCTGCAGGAGCACAATATCCAGGTCTTAGAGTGACCAGCTCAATCCCCGGACATGAGCCCCATTGAAAATCTTTGCTGGATTATCGAAAGGTCTGTTTTAAGCAAAGGATTTGGAAGAATAGTCATTGAAGAAGAATGGGAGAAGATTACCCCTCAACAGTGTAAAAGGCTCATGGAGAACATGCCAGCCAGGATTAAAGCGCTGCTGTGTGTCCTAATGGCAGAGTACTGAATATGAATTTTGTTATGTGATGGTTTATTTATATTTGTTCAGTTTTGAAGACATTCTTCGCTATTTGTTAACTTTGATACCGACTATGTTGAAAACTGACATGTTGACACCATGAAGAATTTACTTTTGCTTTTTTTGTCTTGATAACAATAAAGAAATGATTTTTGTTTGTGTCTGTCTGATGCAGCCACACCTTGTGAAATCCCAAAAAAGATTTTTCTGCAAATATTTCATGATAATATCTGAGTTGTTAGTACAATTGCTGTACTGCAGAGAGGAGCTCTGTTTGAACCTTTGGTTGAAGCTGAATCTTCTCTCCCACCTTGATGAAGGTAATGGTCCACTGTGCTGTCCCTGGTGTGCAAGTCTTCTGTCCCAACTAGCACTTAAAGCTGGACTAACCAGCCCTGGGCCATGTCATACCTTGTTGTTGTTGGACAGCTATGAAGACTGGCCCGTCTAGATGCCACTGTCCCCAGAAGATATCTGTCTATCTATCTACTATATCTGTAAGAAAAGATCTTTGACTCACAGAAAAGCTAATCTAAGTGATGATATGAAGCCTTGTGAGGTATGAAAGGATTTGTGAGACTGTGTCAGAAACAGGTTGATGCTCTGAGCTTAGAACAGAGTGTACTGCCATCTTGTGCTGAAATAAATGTCCTGCTAATAAGCTGGGACTTGACAAGTGCAACACAAAGGATCCCTGGTTTGAGTGTTTACCCCACAGTCACTGAGGCGTGGACGTCACTGGCTGTAGTCATGCCAAGGTTGTCTAAGGCATGTGGCCAGTGGCTCTCACTGCGGGAGGAGCTGCTGGCACTGGGCTGGCTCCTCAGCTCCTCCTGTCCACATGCAGAAGCGGCAAGCACTGCCATCAGTATGTGTGTGTGAGTGTGTATTTGAATGGGTAAACAAGAGCCAAATATAAAGCCCTTTGGATATAAGCACTATGTAAATGACAGGCAACATATAGAATAGCAAATAGTGTGAGTAGCAGACAGTCTAAAATAGTGTATTAGCCATTTACTGTACATGCCAATGAAAATAAGTGCAGGTGTAAAGATACAAGTTGATGCAGTGAGATTTTCATCTTTGCTTTAAGGTTATTGTGATGACAGTGTGTGGTTTTATGATGCTATAAATCATTGATAACAGACTTCTATCAAATATTATCAGACACTGAGATTGTGAACGAGTGACAAGCCACAATTTAGTAAATACATTTTATTGACATAATATTTATTTAAATGGAGACATGAGACTAATCTATACCAGTGTGAGAATCTGGACCTTGAGTGAGAAATAAAGAGACGATACAAAAGGAGGGGAATGGCAAAACAGAGTCAAAAGCTTCACAGCCACATTCAGCTGGGGTCTGGTTTGTCCGTCACATTCACCGTCTTCTCAGTCTGTAGGTATTTCTACAAGAGGAGGACAAAAGGAAAAACACTCTTTGTGAACACACGTGGACGTTTTATCACCTGTATCACAGTAAGTGTGAAAATGGAGCAGAATAAAAGAGGGAGAAACTGCAACAAATAACCATGAGCTGCCTACCTTTAGGTTCTCGTAGTGTTTGATGGTTTTGCAGTGGTTGATCTCAGCTTCTTTGGTTCCGCTGAAGAATGGATTACATACTGTACAGAAGAAAGCGGTCTTTGGGACTAAGAACTCCATACCTGAGGACACACACACACACACACACACACACACACACACACACACACACACACACACACACACACACACACACACACACACACACACACACACACACACACACACACACGAGACTGACTGTGGAAATACACATGTAAAGAAAACAGTGATAAACAGTCACGGTGAATAAATAGTGTCATACCAACTGGATTGCTGGGGTCAAAAGGGGGGAGGAAGTAGTCCATGCTCATGGGTGTTTTCATCTGGAATGTCTTCTTCATACTCTCCTCTTCTCCGTTTGTTTGGTCTTTGGACGTCTGTTACTTTCCTAGAAGAGACAGGGACTGCTTTAAAGTACAATCTAGGACATACACAGGGGTAAAAAGACCTGGTCCTGGCTTTGCTCAACAAAGCAGATAAGCTAATAATTTAGCATTTTCCAAATGGACTTCATGTGTCTTCATCTTGGTGCTGTTATTAAACACCTGCAATGACTTATGGCAAGTACCTGCCCCAAGGACAATGTCCCATCATCTCAAACACTTGAAGAAGAGGTCAATTTGGACAAGCCTGATTCTCTACCCACTGAGGAACTGCTACCACTCACAGTTCTACTTCAAAGAAAATCAAAGCGTACCTGTCTCTGCAGTAGGAGCTCCCGTCTCTTTGTCCTCCTGGTCCTGCATCTTCTCCTGCCTTTTCTGTTTTGTCCAACACAACCGTCTCCTCCTCCTTGGCCTGTCTGTTACTGAGAGGACTCTCCTCTTTCTTATCGTCCTCACTCTCTGCGGTCACTGCTCCTATGGCTGGGCTGTTTGAGGAGGAGTCTGCAGGGGCAGCTTCAGGTGGGTTACCTGATGCTGCAGGGGCAGGCACGGACAGGTGCTGGACCTCTGGGGTGGAGTCCAGGGTGGGCAGTGGTGTGATTTCTAAAAATAAAGAAATTTTCTGGCCAAATTTACAATTTGAAACCAAAAAGAAATTAAGAAAAATATCTAGGAAAGACTGTGTTTCCTTGTGTTGATGGTAGAAGTGAAATCAGTGTGAGGCTGTACCAGTCTCAGGTGTTTGGCTGAGAGAGGACTCAGCCTGTGGAGCTGTGCGTCCGTCCAGGAGCTCTGCTTGTATCCCTCTGATCGGCAAGACCACCTGGATCCGGACAAATCTTCACCGTGTGCTCTCTTTCTCTCCCTCCTCTCTCTTTCCCTCCTCTGCCACTCCCTCCTTTCCTCCTCCCTCTTCTCCCTCTCCCTACTGGCTCTTTCATCCCACTCCCTCTCCCTCTTAGCCCTCTCCTCCTTCTCCCAGGCCTTCCTTTCCCTCTCCTTCCTCTCTCTCTCCCTCACCTCCTTTCTGGCTTCCCTCTCTTTCCTCTCCCTCTCCTGCTTCTTCACCTCCTCCTCTGTGTGGTTCTTGGCCACCTCTTTTGTCCCCTCTGCTGACTTTTTGTCCTGCTCTGTCTCTGTTTGTGTTTCCCCCTTCACGCCACAGGTGGAAGCTGCTACGTTGTTAGGATGGCTACCGGTTCTTGTTGGGCACTCCACAAGCAACGCGTTAACCATTTCTTGAGTGACCTGGTGAAACAGAGATGAAAAAGAGACATGAAAGCTCACAGGCTGAGCTACACAGAAGAACAACCCGACTCCAGCAACAGGCTGATGAGCACAGAGCCACATTTCTGCTGTATGTTACCTTAGGTAGCTCTGGCATGGCCGTCTCCATGGAAGACAGATGCCTTTGTCTCTTCAGCACCTGCAGCCTTGTCCTTTCCTGCTTCAGATGGATTGAATCCTTTATTGTCTCTTACTGTCTCTGTGACAGTTTTATCAGCAGATGTTTCCCTCATGTCTGTATCCATGACTGCTTCTGCTTTGGCGTCTTGTGCAGCTGAAGAGTGGGAAACAGCAGTGCTAGGCTCATGGCTTCTGATGCTATCTTTGCTGGCGTTTTCTCCCAAAGCTTGGACTTCACCAGCCGTCTTGTCTGTGCTCTTCATCTTCTGGTCTGTCCCAGAAGCATCTTTTTCCACCTCCTCCAAAGGAGGTTCAGACTTCTCTATATGGACAGCCTCCTCTACCTCTGCAGCTGCTGCTGTTTGGCTGCTTTTGCCGTTAGCAGGTGCATCCTATGACCAGACACAAGGAGCTATTGAGCAGTGCGACTTCAAACACGTGCACATGGAGCTGACGCTGCAGGACATCATGCCAGTAGTAGATAAGAAATATGTCTAACTGAATAATGAGCAAGCACTGCCAATCAATTACCGACCTCAGACGACTCAAGGTATGCAGTGATGACTTTTGTCTGTGTGTTGGCCTTGGGGTCCGGCTTGCGGGAGAAGAACAGGGGGTTGTTCTGGATGATGCACGGAAACATCTGGAAGCGTTTGTAAACAGAGAATGCCATGGCTGCAGTCGCCATCTCACAAATGACCTAAGCAGGAAGAGGCACAACATCACATCAACAGCATGTTACATGTCTTTACAGATAAAGAGCAAGATGTGATTTGGAGAAAATGTGATTTGGATTTTCAGCCCAGGACAGAGCTGTGTGTGAGGACACGGATATTCAGGATAGGGGTGGCTGAGGATCTCATGGATTAGCATGTCTGCAGCTGCACAGACAAACAGCCCTCACCATGTTGTTGAGCATGAGGGTCTTGATGACGGTACCAAAGCGTGGCACCAGTTTTTGGACCTCAGAGGAGCCAGAGGGCATGTTGAGGACATTACTGATCACCAAGAGCCTGCTCCAGCCAACTGGAACAGTACTCTCCTGGAGGACACAAAAGGACATACAGTCACTGATTAGCCAGCGGATAATTACTGGACCAAGGTACACAGAAGACTAAAGCAGAAGATATACAGAAGACATATTCATTACCACCAGTAAATGAGGGTTTCTGCAATATTACTATACAAGGATCAAGGAACTGTTATTGTCATTCCAGTACATTTACATGTTATGGTACGAAATTAGTACTCAGGTCCCAGTTGAAGCCATCAAGAGCAAGATGTAGGATGCAAGAGTGAAAAATATAAATATAAACATAAGGGCAAATATAAACATTTAAATAAAGATAAGATAAGGAAACCAGGATTAGCATGTGCTTAAATACACATGTGCAAATAGGAGGTGGTGGTAGTACAAAGAAAAGTATTGCACTTAGTGATAGTGTTGTAAGTGGGTGAGGAGGCGTGTCTACAGGGCTAGAGTTCAGCAGCCTTACAGCTCTAGGGAAGAAGCTGTTCCTGAGCCTGGTGGTCCTGCTCTGGATGCTTCTCAACCGCCTGCCTGAGGGGAGGGGTTGGAAGAGACTGTGTGCAGGATGGGTGGAGTCCTTCATGATGCGGAGGGCCCTCCCTCTGCATCATTCTGGACCCAGTTCCCCAGTGTGGGACTCAGACCGAGGAGGGAGAGCTTCTGTACCAGGGTCTGTGGGATGATGGTATTGAAGGCTGATGAGAAGTCCAGGAAGAGCAGAGGGACGTACGAGTTCCTGCTCTCCAGGTGGTTGAGGGTTGTGTGGACCACTGATGAGATGGCGTCATCAGTGGAGCGGTTCTTCCTGTAGGCGTACTGGTGGGGGTCCACAGTGACATCAATAGAGTCTTTGATGTGGCCCATGACCAGTCTCTCAAAGCACTTCATGACTACAAGGGTCAGAGCTATGGGTCGGTAGTCATTGAGGCCTGTCACTGTGGAGCACTTGGGGACGGGGACAATTGTGGCAGTCTTTAAGCAGGTGGGGACAGATGCCAGTGACAGCGAGGTGTTAAAAATGTCTGTCAGCACCTCAGACAACTCATGAGCACAGTCCCTCAGTACCCACCCAGGGATGTTGTTGGGGCCTGCAGCTTTAGGTTAATTCCTGTAAGGGTTCTCCTCACTTCAGCTGTGGTCACACTGAGGGGTGTGTCACCGGGTGGTGGTGTGAGTCTGGTGCAGGGGGGGGGGGGGGGGGGAGTCAGGATCCTCGAAGCGGGCATAGAATCTGTTGAGTGCATCTGGCAGGGAGGGGTCCAGTGGGCATTGTGCATCCCTGGTGTTGTAGCTTGTGATGCACTTGACGCCCTTCCACATGTTCCGGGGGTCGTTGGTGGTGAAGTGACCCTGAATTTTCTGAGCATATGTGGCTTTGGCCCTGGAGATGCCTGCTGTCAGTTCTTTCCTCGCCACTCTCAGCGCTGATGCCTCACCTGCATCCCTAGCTTTCAGCAGAGCTCTGACTACAGCATTCAGCCAGGGTTTCTGGTTTGAGAAGCAGGTTACTGTCCTTGTGGTAGTGGCGTCATCAGCACACTTGGAGATGAAGCAGAGGACGGAGGAGGTGTATTCCTCTAGGTCCACCTCTCCCTCATATGTAGCTGCCTCCCTGAAGACCTGCCAGTCTGTGCACTGAAAGCAGTCCTGGAGCACAGAGGCTGCATCTCTGGGCCACACAGTGACAGTCTTCTTTGTTGGCCTGATCCGTCTCAGCAGGGGGCGGTAAGCTGGCTTAAGCAGGATGGAGATGTGGTCGAAGAGGCCAAGAGGAGGGCGAGGAAGAGCTCTGTATGCATCCTGAATGTTAGTGTACACACAATCCAGAATGTTGTCTCCACATGTGGGGATGGTGACATGCTGGTAAAATCTGGGCAAAGTGTCCGTCAGTTTCACGTGGTTAAAGTCTCCTGCAACCACGTAAAACCATAAGTTCGGTAGAGATGTACCTTACACGCAAATTTAGCACTAAACTAGAGCTAAAAGCGGCCTCGAAGTTGGAAAAATAAGGCTTAATCCAGGGAGCTTGAGAAGCCGCTGCACCACTGTGCACCGCCATCTTGTTATTTTACCCATGAAAAATACTGTTTCCTTACTTTAACGTACTTTCCAAAAAAAACTAGTTGTAAAGTTACAGCAGACGTCACATTTTACAGGACTGTCCCTGTTTATCTACATCTACAATGTAGGACAGGGACAACTGAACACTTACTGCTGCAGTTTGACAGTAAGACCCTTCAGCCTGATTTAGGTTTATTACTTTAAAGAGCTTAGTGTAAATGTACATTTGGATCATCTACACTTGTCCCTGGTGTATTTACAGCAAAGTTTATTAACGTGCACTGTCCTTGTTACATCAAGCAATAAATAAGATGAAGTGCATAGAAATATCTAATGGTAGAAATACTCACTAATGGCTCCACTGATCCCATCAGCAGATTGTAGAGAGCCACCTGTGTAAAGAGGTTTTTTAGTGTAGACTGTACACAAAGCAGTCCCACTGAGCCTGTGATAGTAGTTTAAGCTATGACAGAAGCAGCTTGCATGGCTACATGTATTACTGGTGTCCAGGTGTTTTCTCCTCTCCTCCTGGTGTGATCACACCAACCTTTCCCATTTGTTTTGCCAGGATGAGGTCCGAGGGCGTGTCAAAGGGCTGGATCAGCTTGATGATGTCACTCTCTGAGCAGCTGCTCTCAGGAAGTCCTGTGATCAACACCATGCCTTTCTGTAGGAGACATTACAGAACAAGTGAACTTAACAGACATTTAGCTGAACTCAGGTTTTCCTTTTTAATACATTTCCAAACATAAATTTCTGTTTTCAGACTGATGAGGGGGGAAATGACCTGAAAGGATTTTAGTATCAGGCTGAAACACAAGAAAATGTGATGGAAGTGAAGGAAACTGTACCTCATCAGACGTCTTGTGTTCAGCCTCAGCTCCTGCAGTGGGGAGTAGAAGGGGAAGATGCTACACTCAGTATGTTTTCATACACATCACAACTACAAGCCAGCAAAAGCAAGACATCACAAACCAGACTACATGTGACTAAGCTACAGTTTATTCCATGTGATCAGGTATAGTTAACAGACTGTGATTTTAACTAGATATACTGAGTATTTCTTGACAGTGATAGATGTGGATATATTAGCACTGACTGCCTGCAGACTAGCAGTGGCGGTTTTTTGTTGTCTGACCTGAGTCTTCCCCGGCAGGACCCTTCTCCTGTCCTGAAGCAGGTTTGCTGTGAAGTCAGAAATAATCATATCTGAGTGCATGTTTGAAATGGACAGGTTGAGTGAACAACATATGGGGTTAAAGGGGAAGAACAGTGATGATAACTGTGGCAGACCTGTTGTTGGCATCAGGAGACTGCACTCCTTCAGGTTTCTAAAGGAAATCAAACAGAAATGAGACTTCAAACATTAAAAAATAATAATTAAAAAAGGAATTGAAACTAATTTTGTGTATGAGATGGTTTCTGAATCAACAATTGCATTTAGACAGAAAAACTCCACTCAGCATTTTTGTGGAAGCTTTATGTTTTCTATGATTGAAAGTGAACATGCCTTCAGTGCCACGTGTGTGTTTTCCACATGGTACCTTGGCTGTTGAAGCAGTGATTTTCTGGTCTCTGATGGAGAGATTTGTGGAGTTAGCCAGTGCCTGAGCGTCTTCAGCCTTCACCATGCATACAGATGCCTGCAGCAAGGGAGGGAGACAAAGTGATGACATGGGACAGACATAAACCATGACGACGTTGTGCAAAGTAGAAGCAGGAAACCTGCACAGGCTAAAATATCCACAGCCACTGTTTTGTTGACTGAAGAGTGACAGATGAACAGGCCAATGCTATTCTTTCTTGTAAAACACACTTAGAGAAAATGTTAATTCTGCAAATTTTAATATAACAAAACAGGAAATAAGCATCCTCTGTTTTCAAGAAATGGACTGATTACTGAAACATGTTCTTTCTTTTTGCCTGTAATATTCACAACATGAGCAAACTGCAACACTGACTACACTTTCTTCGTTTTTTTTCCTATCATCTGTTTGAAACTGCTCTGGAACATCAAATCTCAAAGGGAAATTTCTTGTAAAACACATGAACATGTAGATACTCTTAGATGTACCTTCTGTCCTTGGCTCTTCTCACTGTCTTCTTCTGAGCACGGCATGAGGATCACGTTGTTGATCTTGCCAAAGGACCCGACCAGGTGCGTAACTTCCTGCTCCGAGGCGTGGTTTGGAATGCCTGTCAGATAAAGCAGACCATCTGCAACAGACGAGCCCAGAGAAGCTGGAGTGGCTGTTTTCTTCTTCTTCTTGGCTGGAGGAGGCCTGGCAGACTACAAAGCAACAGCATTAGTCTTTGGTTAGTTTTAGGCTGAAAGAAGTGTGTAGACATAGTTAGCTGTGGCTGAGCTTGGTCCAAAACAGTGGAATTCTGTGACAAGCTTTACACAACTAAAAAGAAAAACAGCCACTGTGTCAGCCGCCTTGTTACTTGCTGTCTCAGCCATCTTAGTTCCAGTCTTCATCCCGCTCTTGACAGTTGTGATGTTGGACTGTCCACGTTTGGAGCTGTGAGCCGCCTTAGAGGAGGGTGGATGTTGGCTGGTGTCAGTGGAGTCATGGTGTGGACGCTTCCCACCGATGCCAGAGGAACCCCCTGTGCAAAGGGAGGAGGGAAAGCAAAGAAAGCTCCACATCACTCTTGTGTAAGGCTCCAAAACTAGAAGTGATGTCAGAAATCTCAGGTAAACAACAGGTAAAGTGCGATTTTAGCTGAGCACAGACTGTCTCAAAGGTGACTTTAAAAGAGCTTTCCAGAGTCAGACTCTGAACATACATCAGTCTGTAAAGAAGAAAGCTACACACTGACTAACCTGATGATTCCTTGTCCTTCCTCTCAGGCCGGTGCTCTCTGGAGGAGGAGGAGGTTGGGTGTGAGTGAGAGGGACTGTGTGAGCCGGAGTGGCGGCCCTCCAAGCGATGGCCGTGTTCTTAGGATAGTGAATGGATGGATGAGGTTAGAAGTGAGTAAACTATCATACAGACATTTCCCCTGATCTGAGTCATTTATTGGTGAAAAGATAATTGTGTATTAAGAACCTGCAGCACCACAGAACAGTCCCGTAGCACTTTAGCAAATGAGCTCACTACATTTGTATTATTTGTAAGTTTGCAGATGAATATTTAACAGAGTTGTACACTGTTCCACTTTGTAGACGCTGTGCCTGCTCTCTAGTCTGTGGTCTACCTGTGCAGTGGTGGAAGCGAGGGAGATGCTGAGGGGAGTAGAGCTTCCTGTGTGGCCTGTGGGGATGGGGGCCCACCCTGTGCTTGTTGTGAGGAGGACTTGGGGTGGGAGAACCTGAGAGGCTCCGAGACACGTAATGGGATGGAGAGCGATCCTTGGGATCCCACAGAGCTCGGCTGCCATATGGGTCGCACACATACGCAGCCTCCTCCCAAAAGTTGCTGCACTGACTGCAAATCCTGACATTTTAGTCATCTCTGAGTCTTGGCTTAAGAAATCCAGCCCCAACTCTGCTGTTTCCATCCCTGGCTACAATATTTTTGGTCAGGACAGAAGTTCCAAGGGTGTGGGGGTCGCTGTCTATTGTGGGGATAACTTGCAGGGTGCTGTGATTTCCTCTAAATCTGTGGCCAAACAGTTGGAGATGATTGTTGTAAAAATCTCTCACTGTTGCTGGTTGTTACAGGCCGCCCTCTGCCCCTGCCTGTGCTCTGCCTGCTCCAAGTGAGCTGATTGCCCCTCACACCTCCTCTGAATTTCTCCTGCTAGGGGACTTGAATTGGGATGTGCTTGACCCTCCATCTTCTGTGCAGTTACAGCTGGATGCACTAAACCTGTCCCAGATTGTGCAGGCCCCTACCAGATACAATACTAAGACTATGGGATGTGGCACATTAATTGATGTTACACTCACCAACAGGCCAGATAGGTATACATGTGGAGTTTTTTGTCAAAGCTTCAGTGACCATTATAATGGAGCTTGTGTGTGCAAGGGCACCATCTCAAGAAGTCCTCCCTTGATTGTTTTCAAACGCCTCCAGAAAAACTTTAATGAAAAGACTTTTTTATATGACCTGACACAAGTTGAATGGCACAGAATTGGTCTTATCCCTGATGTGGAAGTCGCCTGGACATACTTTATAACTTTGTTGGGTGCCATCTTGAACAACCATGCTCCTCTCAAAAGAATGAGGATAAAAAAGCATCTGTCTGAGCTTATTGGCCATAAACAGCACCTTTGGCATAAAGCAAATTCTTCTAATGAAACATCAGGCTGGCAGACATACAGGGCATTAAGAAACTAGTGCTGCACGATTTGATGAAAATGTGCGATTGTGATTGTGGACAATATTGCGATTGCGAATACGATATTATAAATGAATGGTGTCATGAGTCCACTTGCTTGAATATCAGGGACAACACAGAATAATGATAGTTTGTGTATTTCTCATCTCAAAACATAAACATGACACAAAAAAATACAAAACCTGAAGATTACACTGTTTGTTCCAAATAACGTAATATAAAAAAATAAATAAAAGTTTGAAAATAAAGATATTTTCAAAATGTATCCGTGATTGTTCTTTGTGGTTCTTTCAGGCAGTTTTCAGTTTTATCTTTCACGTTACTTGGTTGGGCTTTTATTTGCATGCACTCGTCGAATTTTTCTCTGTGTTGTCTCAAATGTTGATAGAGACTGGTCGTATTACCTCGAGACGTAGCGACTTTAGCTTTGCAGGTTTTACACAGCATGTCTTGCTATTCAGGGTTGTCATACCTGAATCCAAGGTCTCGCCATACAACAGAAGTAGCATTTTTTTTCGCCACCAACTCTGCTTGTCCCTCATGTTCCTCCTCAGCGTCCATGTCGGTCACTGCTGTTTGCTGAAAGCCAGATAGTCACGTGACCATACCTGCGGCTGCCCACAGCGTGTGGATGTGCCGTCAATTACTCCACATTGGTTTACATTAAATCGCAATCGCCTTTTAAGCGGTTACATAATCGCACAGCGTGACATCGCGATTGTGATTAGATTAATCGTGCAGCACACGACATTTTCAAGCTGTCCACGCAGCTTTCCACAACCCCTGTATGCCTGAAGTCCTCCATCATTGTGCCTGTGCCCAAGAAAGCAACCATCACCTGCCTCAATGATTACCGACCTGTAGCTCTGACTCCAGTCATCATGAAGTGCTTGGAGAGGATCCTCCTAAAGTACATCAAGGACGCCATCCCTGCTGGCCTGGACAGACTCCAGTTTGCCTACAGGGAAAAGCGTTCTACGGAGGATGCAGTCTGGTTAGCACTTGACACAGCCCTGACTCACCTGCAGCATCCTAACACCTATGTTACAGGGCCACAATCAAAAGCGTCCTGTGCCTCAGTGTGACAGTGTGCTATGGTAGCTGCACAGCACAGGGGATTGTCGGCCGTCGGCTAGCAGATCTGGACTCAGTTTACGCTGCTCGAGTGCAGAAAAGGGTCAGACACATTGCAACAGATCCCGCCCACCCGGGCAACGCACTGTTTGTACCGCTTCCATCAGGAACGTGGTACAGGAACATTAAAACAATCAACAACAGACTCAGGGACAGCTTCTTCCCCAGAGCTGTAAAAGCAACAGCCCCACCGCAGTGAAAACACTCAAATCCCATTCCCATACAGGACCCTCAAACATGCCCCCAACCGCACCCCCACCCCTGCTGATGCTGACAACCACACAGAACACAATCAAACACTCACAGCATTCCATACACTGGACTTGCACTAAGCTGCACTTTATAATTTACTTACTTTACTTTACTTACTTTACTTTGTGTTTATATTTTCATAAGTGTTCTTTTTTAAGGATTTGTGTTATTTATTTATATGTGTGCCTTAAAGCCGGGAGTCTGCAAAATTTCGTTATGTTCGTATAATGACAATAAAGACTCTTGAATCTTGAATATGTTTTTATTTTTGTATAGCTACTTATAACTTAATGTATCTAGTGTAACACTGTGGGCCTAGGGAGCACTGCAATTTCAAAACCTGTGTATGACCTGTACATATGGTTTTGACAATAAAGCTGACTTTGAAGGGCTAGCGTCGTTAGCGCTAGCTTACAAGTGCTCATTACATCAATGTGTGTAAGCTAGCGCTAGCGACGTTTGCCCTTCACATAGGCCTTGTAAAACTACTCCTTCATTCTAACTTTTAGGATAACTCAAAGAATTTCAGCACACGTATTGTGCTACTTAACAGTTGCTAAATCAAGTGCTACAGCCATTGATGCTGCAGTAAATCTTTATGTTAAGTGGGACATTTAGAGAAAGCGCTAACGCGCTATCTACACATGCTAACCTCTGTGGTGTCTGTTGGGACAGACTCCCTACTAAATAAATAAATAAATAAAAAGGCAGTGTCATTTCAGCTTGCTAAGGAGTATTTGAATTGGCAATCTGAAGATATACGGTTAACCTGAAACCTTTCGCCGACAGATGAGGCATACGGCGTAAGACCTAGAGACCTTACTAAATAAAAACCGGATAAAATCTTCCAGTTTGCAGCAACTTACCTTAACATGACAGAGCCAGAAGCTTTCTTCCCGCTTTCAACGTGCTTGCGGCCATTACCGAGCACGTCTTCACGGGGAAATGCGCGTGTCACACAGCCAAGTGCTGCCACCTAGTGTCGGGCATAGGTGTCAGGTTGTGAGGACGGCTCTTCATCGCTCATACTTTCTAAGGCTGATGACTTTAATTACTTTCTTCACTAAAAAGTTTTATTAACTAAGTTTAACATAGCAGAGCCAGCAAAGTAAGCACACATCAGTTAAGATCACTTCTTATTTTAAGCTATATTAGCAATTCCATTTTACAGTGTTCATACCTACGCTCTTTGCTCAATATTCAGAACTCTAGTCTCAGTCTTTGCTCCAGCAACTTCATTAACCTCGTCATTCCAAAAGTCTGCACCTTCTTTGGTTGCTTCTCTTTTCAATTTTCTGCCACAAACGACTGAAA
Organism: Toxotes jaculatrix; assembly: GCF_017976425.1. NCBI lineage: Eukaryota > Metazoa > Chordata > Actinopteri > Toxotidae > Toxotes > Toxotes jaculatrix. The sequence continues at coordinate 66,848 of NC_054409.1, forward strand.
TCTCTTACAACAGACTGTAAAACTCAGCTCTTTAATACCATTCTCTTCTTTTAAGAATATATTACAAACCATAATCCACGATCCTTGTACTTGTTTTTAGTCATTAACCATGAACCTCACTGTATATATATGCACATATTACACTGTCATTTTGATTGATATGTATTGAATTTGTACTGTGATCCGTTGTCTTATCTACTGGATTGTGTCTGTGGCCAGGTTGTCACTGCAAATGAGAATTGGACTTACCTGGTTAAATGAAGCTGAAATAAAATCCTACTATATATGCCACTGTATATATGTGTGTGTATTTTTTACAGTTGTGACCACTCATCAGTTTATTCCATTCTTTGATACCTTTCTGGTGATATTGATGGTTAATACAATTCTTGCAATAAAGGTATTTATGAAGCTCTTGCTCTGAGTTTGTTGCTGTTTCTTTTTCATACCTTATCTGGTTTGCACTCTATTGTAACCATCCAAGAACACACTGATAGAGGTTTTTCCCACAATTTGTAATTAATTACAAGCCCATTTCTGTATTAGCTTTAACGGTTAACGGTTCATTTTGAGCGTCTGTGAGGTTAATATCCAGGAGAACTGAATACAGATGTGACCCGGGCCACCAGACTCTGTCCTTCTCTCTCTCTCCCTGAGAGAGAAACGGAGAGTTTTTGCTCTCTCTTTCTCTCTCAGGGAGCGAGAGAGAGAAACACAGAGAGAGATGCTTATTTAAATTTCCATGTATTGAAATGGAAATAATGTATATACATTATTAGAGTTTTTGCCTCTCTGTGTTTTCTCTCTGGGTTCCTCCTCTCTCTCAGGCAGAGAGAAAGGGAAGAGCAAGAGATCTCTCTCTTATCTCTCTCAGGCAGAGAGCGAGTTACACAGAGAGCTTCCCCTCTCTCTGCTTGAGATAGATCGAAATGTTTTTCCTCTCTCTTTCTGTCGATGGAAAGGGAGGGAGCGAGAAGGAGAGCGTTTTCCGTAACGCCAGTGGCGGTTTTTGGCACAAGCTACTACTCACTGGCCTTGCTGTCATCAGTATCAATCATTCAGTAGAGGAGCAGATTTCGTATAATGACGTTATTGATGATTTTGCATCAAGGAAGGCCAGAAAGCTCAGGTTTTAGTTTTAGTTTTTTGTTTGCTGCTCTTAGTGCAATAGTGTTAGAATTAGATTTCCTGTAGTGTGATTTCATTTGTGTGATGAAGGATTTGTGCTATTCAGAATATTTATTCTATATTTTATTTGTATATTATTCTTTTATTTTTTTAATTATTCTAAAATAATGAAATTATATTGTTTTTTTTATCTTATATCATTATTATCTGCTGTTGTTATGTATGATTGTGTATATTTTTGCCACTTTTATGTATATAGAGTATATTTATTTAATTTCTGATAACTTTAATTTCGAGTAATTCAATGTAGAACCGCCACTGCGTAACGCTAACCCTCTTTCTCCACCGAAAGAGGGTTAGTTCTATTCTACAGCATTCTGTTCTGCGTTCTCTGCGTTCCCTGCTTCTTTCTTTCTCTGCTTCTCTCTATCTCAACTTTTCTGCTGTTGTCTTTCTCTTCCCTCCGCAAACAGATCTTCTGTCCTTCTCTTTCGCCACGAAAGAGGAGAGAAGAACTTTCTCTTTCTCTGCTTGTCTTTCTCTGCTTCTCTGCTCTTCTCTCTTTCTTATCTTATCTTCTCTCTTTCTCTTCCCTCCACAGAGAGAAAAAACTCTCTACAGTGTTACTACAATATAAGGAATGCTGTAGAAGAGAACATAGAACAGAATATTGTAGAATAGAACGTAGAACGGAATGCTGTAGAAGAAAACGTAGAACAGAATATTGTAGAATAGAACGAAGAACAGACTGCTGTAGAACAGAACATAGAACGGAATGCTGTAGAAGAGAGCGTAGAACGGAATATTGTAGAATAGAACGTAGAACGGAATGCTGTAGAAGAGAACACTGATCAGAATGCTGTAGAAGAGAACGCAGAACAGAATGCTGTAGAATAGAACGTAGAACAGAATGCGGTGGAAAATAACGTAAAACAGAATGCTGTAGAATAGAACGTAGAACAGAATTCGGTAGAATAGAACGTAGAACGGAATGCTGTAGAATAGAACACAGAACAGAATACTGTAGAAGAGAACGTAGAACAGAATACTGTACGTAGAACAGAAAACAGAATGCTGTATAATAGAACGTAGAACGGAATGCTGTAGAACAGAACGTAGAACGGAATGCTGTAGAAGAGAACACAGAACGGAATGCTATAGAATAGAACGCAGAACAGAATTCTGTAGAACAGAACGTAGAACGGAATGCTATAGAATAGAACGTAGAACAGAATACTGTAGAATAGAACGCAGAACAGAATACTGTAGAATAGAACGCAGAACGGAATGCTGTAGAATAGAATGTAGAACGGAATGCTGTAGAAGAGAACGCAGAACAGAATGCTGTAGAATAGAACGCAGAACAGAATACTGTAGAATAGAACGTCGAACGGAATGCTGTAGAATAGAACGTAGAACTGAATGCTGTAGAAGAGAACATAGATCAGAATTCTGTAGAGTAGAATGTAGAACAGGATGCTGTAGAATAGAACGCAGAACATAATACTGTAGAATAGAACGCAGAACAGAATACTGTAGAATAGAACGTAGAATGGAATGCTGTAGAATAGAAAGCAGAACAGAATACTGTAGAATAGAACGTAGAACGGAATGCTGTAGAGTAGAACGTAGAACGGAATGCTGTAGAAGAGAACACAGATCAGAATTCTGTAGAGTAGAACGTAGAACACTGTAAAATATAACTTAGAAGGGAATACTGTATATTCCTTAGAGAGAAAGAGAGTTTTTTTTCTCTCTCTTTCTCTCAGAGTTCTTCTCTCTCTGAGAGGCGCTGTATAATTAATGAATAAATTGAATTGAATTGATGGCAATAAAATAAGAGTTAGAATGATATCCTCCATCATCTCTGCCCTTCATTTTCATACAGTAGATAAGATAAGATAAACCTTTAATAGTCCCACAATGGGGAAATTACACTGTTACAGCAGCAAAGAGCAGATGCAATAGGGTACAAGCACTCAGAATATACAGATAATACAGATAGAATGTAAAGACTCCAAGAAAAAAAATGACTTATTAGAGGAAACAATAATAATAAATACTATAAACAGTATGACCAAAGTGACCATGTGCACTGTTTGAACAGTAAGAGAAATAAAAAGAAGAAAGGCTGCACATATAGCAGCAATTTTAAGTCCAGGAGTGAGTATGTGTGTGTTTTGTGTGCATGTGGTTTGCTCAGCACAGTTGGTTTTTCTAGTTCTTTAAGTGGAAGAAGAAAATATCTTCTTGAATCCACATCAGCAACTTGCCATTGAGGAAATATCCAAATTACAAGTAGGCACAAGTTACAGGCCATGAATGAGGCAAAGTGGTAAATGCAGCTCCAAAAGTCACAATTGGAAGAATCCAGATGGCTCAAATTACAAAGTGTGGATACATTACAGATAGCTGTTACTGTAGTATGACTGAGGTGTACCATGTTGGAAATAAAGCTCTTTATACTGTATACAGACAGTATTAGATGACAGTATTAGTAACAATCAGTGTGGAATTCAGCCCAGCACAGAGTACCATTGTGCCTTCAAGGAAACTTTGCCGGAAAGTTTTCAGAAAGATGGAAAAAAGAAGCAAAGAAGGAAAGAACAAAAAACATAAGCTCAACAAAATATATGTGTAGTTTTTTGCAGCCTGGTTTAAAAAAAATCACATCAACACACACACATGCACACACACACATACAGTTGTGCTCATAAGTTTACATACCCTGGCAAAATTTGTGAAATATTGTCCATTTTTCAGAAAATATGTTGATGATGATCATGCAAAAGTTTTTCTTTCATTCAGAGTTAGTGGTCAGGCAAAGTTATTTATTATCACATAATTATATTTGCTCTTTTTAAATCATAAAGACAAGTTGAAACACCCAAATGGCCCTGATCAAAAATATACATACCCTTGAAGTTTTGGCCTGATACTATGCACACAAGTTGACACAAACAGCTTTAAATGGCTTTTAAGGGTCACTGTCCACACCTGTCACTTGTTTGGCTGTAATTAGTGTGTGTGTATAAAGAGTCAGTGAGTCTATGGGCTCCTGACAGACGCCTGCACATTTCATCTAGTGCTGCACTGACTTTGCTGGATTCTGAGCCATGGGGAAAGCAAATGAACTATGAAAAGACCTACAAGAGAAGGTATTTGAACTTTAGAAAGCAGGAAAAGGATAGAAAAACATATCCAAACATTTGACAATGCCAATCAGTAGTGTTCAAACTCTGATGAAGAAGTGGAAAATATGGGCCTCTGTTGATACCAAGCTACGCTCAGGTAGAGCAAGAAAAACTTCAGCCACAAGTGGCAGGAAAATTGTTGGGGATGCAAAGAAAAAAGCCAGAAATAACTTGAACTGACATATAGGCTTCTCTACAGAAAAGTGCTGTGGCTGTTTGAAGATGCACAGTGGAGGTGGAAAGCGGATGTTTGGGCAAGATAATGTCCCTTGCCACGCATCCAGGTCAAGTAGAACTTGGCTGCAGGAGCACAATATCCAGGAATTAGAGAGACCAGCTCAATCCCTGGACATGAGCCCCATTGAAAATCTTTGCTGGATTATCAAAAGGTCTGTTTTAAGCAAAGAATTTGGAAGAATTAAAAACAGTAATTGAAGAAGAATGGGAGAAGATTACCCCTCAGCAGTGTGAAAGGCTTGTGGAGAACATGCCAGCCAGGATTAAAGTGCTACTGCGTCCTAATGGCAGTATCGCTAAATATGAATTTTGTTATGTGATGGTTTCTTCATATTTTGTTCAGTTTTGAAGACATTCTTTGCTATTTGTTAACTTTGATACCGACTATGTTGAAAACTGACATGTTGACACCATGAAGAATTTACTTTTGCTTTTTTTGTCTTGATAACAATAAAGAAATGATTTTTGTTTGTGTCTGTCTGATGCAGCCACACCTTGTGAAATCCCAAAAAAGATTTTTCTGCAAATATTTCATGATAATATCTGAGTTGTTAGTACAATTGCTGTACTGCAGAGAGGAGCTCTGTTTGAACCTTTGGTTGAAGCTGAATCTTCTCTCCCACCTTGATGAAGGTAATGGTCCACTGTGCTGTCCCTGGTGTGCAAGTCTTCTGTCCCAACTAGCACTTGAAGCTGGACTAACCAGCCCTGGGCCATGTCATACCTTGTTGTTGTTGAACAGCTATGAAGACTGGCCCGTCTAGATGCCACTGTCCCCAGAAGATATCTGTCTATCTATCTACTATATCTGTAAGAAAAGATCTTTGACTCACAGAAAAGCTAATCTAAGTGATGATATGAAGCCTTGTGAGGTATGAAAGGATTTGTAAGACTGTGTCAGAAAGAGGTTGATGCTCTGAGCTTAGAACAGAGTGTACTGCCATCTTGTGCTGAAATGTCCTGCTAATAAGCTGGGACTTGACAAGTGCCACACAAAGGATCCCTGGTTTGAGTGTTTACCCCACAGTCACTGAGGCGTGGATGTCACTGGTTGTAGTCATGCCAAGGTTGTCTAAGGCGTGTGGCCAGTGGCTCTCACTGCGGGAGGAGCTGCTGGAACTGGGCTGGCAGTTTGATCCTCAGCTCCTCCTGTCCACATGCAGAAGTGGCAAGCACTGCCATCAGTGTGTGTGTGTGTGTATGTGTATTTGAATGGGTAAACAAGAGCCAAATATAAAGCCCTTTAGATATAAGCACTATGTAAATGACAGGCAACATATAGAATAGCAAATAGTGTGAGTAGCAGACAGTCTAAAATAGTGTATTAGCAATTTACTGTACATGTCAATGAAAATAAGTGCAGGTGTAAAGATACAAGTTGATGTAATTTAGTACAATTTAGTAAATACATTTTACTGATGTCGTATTTATTTAAATGGAGACATGAGACTAATCTATACCAGTATGAGAATCTGGACCTTGAGTGAGAAATAAAGAGACGATACAAAAGGAGGGGAATGGCAAAACTGAGTCAAAAGCTTCACAGCCACATTCAGCTGGGGTCTGGTTTGTCAGTCACATTCACCGTCTTCTCAGTCTGCAGGTATTTCTACAAGAGGAAGAAAAAAGGAAAAACACTCTTTGTGAACACACGTGGACGTTTTATCACCTGTATCACAGTAAGTGTGAAAATGGAGCAGAATAAAAGAGGGAGAAACTGCAACAAATAACCATGAGCTGCCTACCTTTAGGTTCTCGTAGTGTTTGATGGTTTTGCAGTGGTTGATCTCAGCTTCTTTGGTTCCGCTGAAGAATGGATTACATACTGTACAGAAGAAAGCGGTCTTTGGGACTAAGAACTCCATACCTGAGGACACACACCCACACACACACACACGAGAGTGACTGTGGAAATGCACATGTAGAGAAATCAATGATGAACAGTCACAGTGAATAAACAGTGTCATACCAACTGGATTGCTGGGGTCAAAAGGGGGGAGGGAGTAGTCCGTGCTCATGGGTGTTTTCATCTGTAATGTCTTCTTCATACTCTCCTCTTCTCCGTTTGTTCGGTCTTTGGACGTCTGTTGCTTTCCTAGAAGAGACAGGGACTGCTTTAAAGTCCAATCTAGGACATACACAGGGGTAAAAAGACCTGGTCCTGGCTTTGCTCAACAAAGCAGATAAGCTAATAATTAAGCATTTTCCAAATGGACTCCATGTGTCTTCATCTGGGTGCTGTTATTAAACACCTCCAATGACTTATGGCAAGTACCTGCCCCAAGGACAACGTCCCATCATCTCAAACACTTGAAGAAGAGGTCAATTTGGACAAGCCTGATTCTCTACCCACTGAGGAACTGCTGCTACTCACAGTTCTACTTCAAAGAAAATCAAAGCATACCTGTCTCTGTAGGAGCTCCTGTGTCTTTGTCCTCCTGGTCCTGCATCTTCTCCTGTCCTTCTGTTTTGTCCAACACCAGCATGGTCTCCTCCTCCTTGGCCTGGCTGTGACTGAGAGGACTCTCCTCTTTCTTATCGTCCTCACTCTCTGCGGTCACTGCTCCTATGGCTGGGCTGTTTGAGGAGGAGTCTGCAGGGGCAGCTTCAGGTGGGTTACCTGATGCTGCAGGGGCAGGCACGGACAGGTGTTGGACCTCTGGGGTGGAGTCCAGGATGGGCAGTGGTGTGATTTCTAAACATAAAGACAGATTTCAGGCCAAATTTATAATTTGAAACCAAAAAAAAATAAAGAAAAATATCTAGGAAAGACTGTGTTTCCTTGTGTTGATGGTAAGGTGGATGCTGCAGCGGTGAGGACCGGACCGGGTGTTAAACCTGACGACCTGTCTGAGGAGTCAGCTGTTGGTGCTCTCACGGGTTCGGACTCCGATACTTGTTGATCAGACTTGAGCAGAGTCGCTGTGGCATCCGATACTGCTCTATGGCAACCTCCATGGGTGTGTCCTAGAAGCAGAAAGAAAAGAACATTTAAGTCTGGGACACCCCCCATCAAACATGTAGAGAAAAGCTTGATGGGATATACACAAGCTAAAATGTACCCCTGTAGTGTCCTGAGGGACAGATGTGAGAGAATCCTCCTCCTCCCTGTCTGTGGTTTCCATGGGAACAACAGCAGGAGAACACAGAAGGTCGCCAACATTTCCTACTTCATCTAATGTCACAAAGTCACTCATGTTTAATGGGAAGTGGTCCTCGTCCTCCACTTGAATTCATGACAGGACAAAGAAACGGGGTTGTGGGTTAGGACACAACGGAGACATTTAAGTGTCCAGGTTTTGACCCAGCAGCCCCTCCTCACCATTCTGGTCTCAGCCTGTGAGCTGTTACGCTGTGCGTCCGTCCAGGAGCTTGCATCCCTCCGACCGGCAAGACCACCTGGATCCGGACAAACCTTCACTGTCTCATGTCTGTATCCATGACTGCTTCTGCTTTGGCGTCTTGTGCAGCTGAAGAGTGAGAAACAGCAGCGCTAGGCTCATGGCTTCTGATGCTGTCTTTGCTGGCGTTTTCTCCCAAAGCTTGGACTTCACCAGCCGTCTTCTCTGTGCTCTTCATCTTCTGTTCTGTCCCAGAAGCATCTTTTTCCACCTCCTCCAAAGGAGGTTCAGACTTCTCTATATGGACAGCCTCCTCTTCCTCTGCAGCTGCTGCTGTTTGGCTGCTTTTGTCGTTAGCAGGTGCATCCTATGACCAGACACAAGGAGCTATTGAGCAGTGTGACACATGAACATGGAGCTGACGCTGCAGGACATCATGCCAGTAGTAGATAACAAATACAGTCAAGCCCGAAATTATTCATACCCCTGGCAAATTTTGACTTAAAGTTACTTTTATTCAAGCAGCAAGTGTTTTCTTGATTGGAAATGACACAGGCGTTTCCCAGAAGATAATCAGACAATGTACAAGAGGCATCATTGTGGAAAAAAATATTTCTCACCTTTTATTTACATTTAAAAGTAACTAAGTCAAAATTTGCCAGGGGTATGAATAATTTCGGGCTTGACTGTATGTCTAACTGAATAATGAGCAAGCACTGCCAATCAATTACCAACCTCAGATGACTCAAGGTACGTAGTGATGACTTTTGTCTGTGTGTTGGCCTTGGGGTCCGGCTTGTGGGAGAAGAACAGGGGGTTGTTCTGGATGATGCACGGAAACATCTGGAAGCGTTTGTAAACAGAGAATGCCATGGCTGCAGTCGCCATCTCACAAATGACCTAAGCAGGAAGAGGCACAACATCACATCAACAGCATGTTACATGTCTTTACAGATAAAGAGCAAGATGTGATTTGGAGAAAATGTGATTTGGATTTTCAGCCCAGGACAGAGCTGTGTGTGAGGACATGGATATTCAGGACAGGGGTGGCTGAGGATCTCATGGATTAGCATGTCTGCAGCTGCACAGACAAACAGCACTCACCATGTTGTTGAGCACGAGGGTCTTGATGACGGTACCAAAGCGTGGCACCAGTTTTTGGAGCTCAGAGGAGCCAGAGGGCATGTTGGGGACATTATTGATCACCAAGAGCCTGCTCCAGCCCACTGGAACAGTACTCTCCTGGAGGACACAAAAGGACATGCAGTCACTGATTAGCCAGCGGATAATTACTGGATCAAGGTTCACAGAAGACTAAAGCAGAAGATATACAGAATACATATTCATTATCATCAGTAAATGAGGGTTTCTGCAATATTACTATACCCATGAAAAATACTGTTTCCTTACTTTAATGTACTTTACAACAAAAACCAATTTTAAAGTTAAAGCAGACGTCACGTTTTACAGGACTGTCCCTGTTTATCTACATCTAAAATGTAGGACAGGGACAACTGAACACTTACTGCTGCAGTTTGACAGTAAGACCCTTCAGCCTGATTTAGGTTTATTACTTTAAAGAGCTTAGTGTAAATGTACATTTGGATCATCTACACTTGTCCCTGGTGTATTTACAGCAAAGTTTATTAACGTGCACTGTCCTTGTTACATCAAGCAATAAATAAGATGAAGTGCATAGAAATATCTAATGGTAGAATCCACAGAGATGGAAGTGAAGGAAACTGTACTTCATCAGACGTCTTGTGTTCAGCCTCAGCTCCTGCAGTGGGGAGTAGGAGGGGAAGATGCTACACTCAGTATGTTTTCATACACATCACAACTACAAGCCAGCAAAAGCAAGACATCACAAACCAGACTACATGTGACTAAGCTACAGTTTATTCCATGTGATCAAGTATAGTTAACATACTGTGATTTTAACTAGATATACTGAGTATTTCTTGACAGTGATAGATGTGGATATATTAGCACTGATTGCCTGCAGACTAGCAGTGGCGGTTTTTTGTTGTCCTACCTGAGTCTTCCCTGGTTGAGTGAACAACATATGGGGTTAAAGGGGAAGAACAGTGATGATAACTGTGGCAGACCTGTTGTTGGCATCAGGAGACTGCACTCCTTCAGGTTTCTAAAGGAAATCAAACAGAAATGAGACTTCAAACATTAAAAAATAATAATTAAAAAAGGAATTGAAACTAATTTTGTGTATGAGATGGTTTCTGAATCAACAATTGCATTTAGACAGAAAAACTCCACTCAGCATTTTTGTGGAAGCTTTATGTTTTCTATGATTGAAAGGGTTTAAAGTGAACATGCCTTCAGTGCCACGTGTGTGTTTTCCACATGGTACCTTGGCTGTTGAAGCAGTGATTTTCTGGTCTCTGATGGAGAGATTTGTGGAGTTAGCCAGTGCCTGAGCATCTTCAGCCTTCACCATGCATACAGATGCCTGCAGCAAGGGAGGGAGACAAAGTGATGACGTGGGACAGACAGAAACCATGACGACGTTGTGCAAAGTAGAAGCAGGAAACCTGCACAGGCTAAAATATCCACAGCCACTGTTTTGTTGACTGAAGAATGACAGATGAACAGGCCAATGCTATTCTTTCTTGTAAAACACACTTAGAGAAAATGTTAATTCTGCACATTTTGCACATTATAATGTAGCTTGTGTGCGCAAGGGCACCATCTCAAGAAGTCCTCCCTTGATTGTTTTCAAACGCCTCCAGAAAAACTTTAATGAAAAGACTTTTTTATATGACCTGACACAAGTTGAATGGCACAGGATTGGTCTTATCCCTGATGTGGAAGTCGCCTGGACATACTTTATAACTTTGTTGGGTGCCATCTTGAACAAACATGCTCATCTCAAAAGAATGAGGATAAAAAAGCGTCTCAGTCCCTGGTTCAGTTCTGATCTGTCTGAGCTTATTGGCCATAAACAGCACCTTTGGCATAAAGCAAATTCTTCTAATGAAACATCAGGCTGTCAGACATACAGGGTAATAAGAAACTAGTGCTGCACGATTTGATGAAAACGTGCGATTGTGATTGTGGACAATATTGCGATTGCGAATACGATATTATAAATGAATGGTGTCATGAGTCCACTTGCTTGAATATCAGGGACAACACAGAATAATGATAGTTTGTGTATTTCTCAACTCAAAACATACACATGACACAAAAAAAATACAAAACCTGAAGATTACACTGTTTGTTCCAAATAACGTAATATAAAAAAATAAATAAAAGTTTGAAAATAAAGATATTTTCAAAATGTATCCGTGATTGTTTTTTGTGGTTCTTTCAGGCAGTTTTCAGTTTTATCTTTCACGTTACTTGGTTGGGCTTTTATTTGCATGCACTCGTCGAATTTTTCTCTGTGTTGTCTCAAATGTTGATAGAGACTGGTCGTATTACCTCGAGACGTAGCGACTTTAGCTTTGCAGGTTTTACACAGCACGTCTTGCTGTTCAGGGTTGTCATACCTGAATCCAAAGTCTCGCCATACAACAGAAGTAGCATTTTTTTTCGCCACCAACTCTACTTGTCCCTCATGTTCCTCCTCAGCGTCCATGTCGGTCACTGCTGTTTGCTGAAAGCCAGATAGTCACGTGACCATACCTGCGGCTTCCCACAGCGTGTGGATGTGCCGTCAATTACTCCACATTGGTTTACATTAAATCGCAATCGTCTTTTAAGCGGTTACGTAATCGCACAGCGTGACATCGCAATTGTGATTAGATTAATCGTGCAGCACTACCCTGAAGTCATGCGCTGAGCAACTGGCAGGAGTTTTTCTGGACATTTTCAAGCTGTCCACGCAGCTTTCCGCAATCCCTGTATGCCTGAAGTCCTCCATCATTGTGCCTGTGCCCAAGAAAGCAACCATCACCTGCTTCAATGATTACCGACCTGTTGCTCTGACTTCAGTCATCATGAAGTGCTTGGAGAGGATCTTCCTAAACTACATCAAGGACGCCATCCCTGCTGGCCTGGACAGCCTCCAGTTTGCCTACAGGGAAAAGCGTTCTAGGGAGGATGAAGTGGTTAGCATTTGACACAGCCCTGACTCACCTGCATCCTAACACCTATGTTACAGGGTCACAGTCAAAAGCGTCCTGTGCCTCAGTGTGACAGTGTGCTATGGTAGCTGCACAGCACAGGGGATTGTCGGCCATCAGCTAGCAGATCTGGACTCGACGCAGAAAAGGGTTAGACATATTGCAACAGATCCCGCCCACCCGGGCAACGCACTGTTTGTACCGCTTCCATCAGGAACGTGGTACAGGAACATTAAAACAATCAACAACAGACTCGGGGACAGCTTCTTCCCCAGAGCTGTAAAAGCAACAGCCCCACCGCAGTGAAAACACTCAAATCCCATCCGCATACAGGACCCTCAAACATGCCCCCAACCCCACCCCCACCCCTGCTAATGCTGACAACCACACAGAACACAATCAAACACTCACAGCATTCCATACATTGGACTTGCACTAAGCTGCACTTTATTTACTTACTTTACTTACTATACTTTGTGTTTATATTTTCATAAGTGTTCTTTTTTTAAGGATTTGTGTTATTTATTTATATGTGTGCCTTAAAGCCGGGAGTCTGCAAAATTTCGTTATGTTCGCATAATGACAATAAAGACTCTTGAATCTTGAATATGTTTTTATTTTTGTATAGCTACTTATAACTCTAATGTATCTAGTGTAACACTGTGGGCCTAGGGAGCACTGCAATTTCAAAACCTGTGTATGACCTGTACATAAGGTTTTGACAATAAAGCTGACTTTGACTTTGAAGGGCTAACGTTGTTAGCGCTAGCTTACAAGTGCTCATTACATCAACGTGTGTAAGCTAGCGCTAGCGACGTTAGCCCTTCACATAGGCCTTGTAAAACTACTCCTTCATTCTAACTTTTAGGATAACTCAAAGAATTTCAGCAAATGTATTGTGCTACTTAACAGTTGCTAAATCAAGTGCTACAGCCATTGATGCTGCAGTAAATCTTTAATGTTAAGTGGGACATTAAGAGAAAGCGCTAACGACGTTAGCCCTAGCTAACGCGCTATCTACACATGCTAACCTCTGTGGTGTCTGTTGGGACCGACTCCCAGCAAAAAAAAAAAAAAAAAAAAAAAAGGCAGTGTCGTTTCAGCTTGCTTATGAGTATTTGAATTGGCAATCTGAAGACATAAGGTTAACCTGAAACCTTTCGCCGACAGATGAGGCATACGGCATAAGACCTAGAGACCTTACTAAATAAAAACCTGATAAAATCTTCCAGTTTGCAGCAACTTACCTTAACATGACAGAGCCACAAGCTTTCTTCCCGCTTTCAACGTGCTTGCGGCCCAAATGGTCTGGATCCAAACCCTCCTTTGTACAATTCACTGTTGAACTGACTAAATATGGACTCATTCTGGAAAACATGGAGAACCAAAAGGCAACAAGGACTTTTAACATCCTAAAGGAACTGAATTTTATCTGAACTGTTAGTTTATATTGTACCCATGGCATATATGTTCTGTTCATGTTAATGCACAATTTATGAAATAAAGTTGAGAAAAAAAACAACAAACAAACAAAAAAAAACGTGCTTGCGGCCATTACCGAGCACGTCTTCACGGGGAAATGCGCATGTCACACAGCCAAGTGCTGCCACCTAGTGTCGGGCATAGGTGTCAGGTTGTGAGGACGGCTCTTCATCACTCATACTTTCTCTCGGCTGATGACTTTAATTACTTTACTCCCTAAAAAGTTTTATTAACTAAGTGTAACATAGCAGAGTCAGCAAAGTAAGCACACATCAGTTAAGATCACTTCTTATTTTAAGCTATATTAGCAATTCCATTTTACAGTGTTCATACCTACGCTCTTTGCTCAATATTCAGAACTCTAGTCTCAGTCTTGGCTCCAGCAGCTTCATTAACCTCGTCATTCCAAAAGCCTGCACCTCCTTTGGTTGCTTCTCTTTTCAATTTTCTGCCACAAACGACTGAAATCTCTTACAACAGACTGTAAAACTATGCTCTTTAATACCATTCTCTTCTATTAAGAATACATTACAAACCATAATCCACGATCCTTGTACTTGTTTTTTAGTAATTTACCATGAACCTCACTGTATATATATGCACATATTACACTGTCATTTTCATTGATATGTATTGAATTTGTACTGTGATCCTTTGGACTGGATTGTGTCTGTGGCCAGGTTGTCACTGCAAATGAGAATTGGACTTACCTGGTTAAATGAAGCTGAAATAAAATCCTACTATATATGCTACTGTATATATGTGTGTGTATTTTTTACACTTGTGACCATTCATCAGTTTATTCCGTTCTTTGATACCTTTCTGGTGATATTGATGGTTAATACAATTCTTGAAATGAAAACACTTTTTAAGGTGCAATAAAGGTATTTATGAAGCTCTTGCTCTGAGTTTGTTGCTGTTTCTTTTTCATACCTTATCTGGTTTGCACAGCCAGATGATATAAATGAGGAGCCTTCCTTCACTGACTCAACGTTTCTGAGGAGGTAGGGACAGCTCTGGTGGCGGTGCGTCGCCGGTGTCTCAGGCTACCAACGTCTTTGCTGGGGGCATTCAGTCGCTTTCGATCCGCTCATGCTGCGGATCCTTACTGATAACGGTTCATGTTGAGCGTCTGTGAGGTTAATATCCAGGAGAACTAAATACAGATGTGACCCGGGCCACCAGACTCTGTCCTTCTCTCTCGCTCCCTGAGAGAGAAACAGAGTTTTTGCTCTCTCTTTCTCTCTCAGGGAGCGAGAGAGAGAAACACAGAGAGAGATGCTTATTTAAATGTAGATTATTTCCATTTCTATACATCATTTCTCCAGCAGGGAGAGTTTTTGCCTCTCTGTGTTTTCTCTCTGGGTTCCTCCTCTCTCTCAGGCAGAGAGAAAGGGAAGAGCAAGAGATCTCTCTTCTCTCTGTCAGGCAGAGAGCGAGTTACACAGAGAGCTTCCCCTCTCTCTCCTTGAGACAGATAGAGATCGAGACGCTTTTCCTCTCTCTTTCTGTCTCTATCGATGGAGAGGGAGGGAGCGAGAAGGAGAGCATGGCCTTCTTTCGCCCTCCTCAGCGAGAAAGAGAGCGTTTTCCGTAACGCTAACCCTCTTTCTCCACCGAAAGAGAAAGAGAGAGAAGAACTCTCTCTTTCTTAGCTTCTCTCTGTCTCAACTTCTCTGCTGTTATCTTTCTCTTCCCTCCGCAGACAGTTCTTCTCTCCTTCTCTTTCTCCACCAAAAGAGAGAGAACTCTCTCTCTTTCTCTGCTTCTCTCCTCTTCTCTCTTTCTCATCTCCTCTTTCTCTTCCCTCCTCAGAGAGTTTTTTCTCTCTCTTTCTCTCAGAGTTCTTGTCTCTGAGAGAACGAGAGTTTTTTTCTCTCTTTTCCCTCAGTGAGAAAGAGAGTTTGTTTCTCTCTCTTTCTCTCAGAGAGTTCTTCTCTCTCTGAGAGAAAGAGAGAGTTTTCTCTCTCTTTCTCTGTAAGGTGCTGTATAATTAATGAATAAATTGAATTGAATTGATGGCAATAAAATAAGAGTTAGAATGATATCCTCCATCACCTCTGCCCTTCATTTTCATACAGTAGATAAGATAAGATAAACCTTTAATAGTCCCACAATGGGGAAATTACACTGTTACAGCAGCAAAGAGCAGATGCAATAGGGTACAGGCACTCAGAATATACAGAATATACAGATAATACAGGTAGAATATAAAGACTCCAAGAAAAAAAATGACTTATTAGAGGAAACAATAATAATAAATACTATAAACACTATGACCAAAGTGACCATGTGCACTGTTTGAAGAGTAAGAGAAATAAAAAGAAGAAAGGCTGCACATATAGCAGCAATTTTAAGTCCAGGAGTGAGTATGTGTGTTTTGTGTGCATGTGGTTTGCTCAGCACAGTTGGTTGTAGTTCTTTATGTGGAAGAAGAAAATATCTTCTTGAATCCACATTAGCAACTTGCCATTGAGGAAATATCCAAATTACAAGTAGGCACGTTACAGGCCATGAATGAGGCAAAGTGGTAAATGCAGCTCCAAAAGTCACAATTGGAAGAATCCAGATGGCTCAAATTACAAAGTGTGGATACATTACAGATAGCTGTTACTGTAGTATGACTGAGGTGTACCATGTTGGAAATAAAGCTCTTTATACTGTATACAGACAGTATTAGATGACAGTATTAGTAACAATCAGTGTGGAATTCAGCCCAGCACAGAGTGCCATTGTGCCTTCAAGGAAACTTTGCCGGAAAGTTTTCAGAAAGACGGAAAAAAGTAGCAAAGAAGGAAAGAAAACATAAGCTCAACAAAATATATGTGTAGTTTTTTTCAGCCTGGTTTAAGAAAATCACATCAACACACACACACTCATAAGTTTACATACCCTGGCAAAATTTGTGAAATATTGTCCAATTTTCAGAAAATATGGTTGATCATGCAAAAGCTTTTCTTTCATTCAGAGTTAGTGGTCAGGCAAAGTTATTT
The DNA here is from genome assembly GCF_017976425.1 of Toxotes jaculatrix. Classification (NCBI taxonomy): domain Eukaryota; kingdom Metazoa; phylum Chordata; class Actinopteri; family Toxotidae; genus Toxotes; species Toxotes jaculatrix. Next base: position 83,308 of record NC_054409.1, read on the forward strand.
ATTATCACATAATTATATTTGCTCTTTTTAAATCATAGAGACAAGTTGAAACACCCAAATGACCCTGATCAAAAGTATACATACCCTTGAAGTTTTGGCCTGATACTATGCACACAAGTTGACACAAACAGCTTTAAATGGCTTTTAAGGCTCACTGTCCGCACCTGTCACCTGTTTGGCTGTAATTAGTGTGTGTGTATAAAGAGTCAGTGAGTCTATGGGCTCCTGACAGACGCCTGCACATTTCACCTAGTGCTGCACTGACTTTGCTGGATTCTGAGCCATGGGGAAAGCAAAAGAACTATGAAAAGACCTACAAGAGAAGGTATTTGAACTTTAGAAAGCAGGAAAAGGATAGAAAAACATATCCAAACATTTGACAATGCCAATCAGTAGTGTTCAAACTCCGATGAAGAAGTGGAAAATATGGGCTTCTTTTGATACCAAGCTACGCTCAGGTAGAGCAAGAAAAACTTCAGCAACAAGTGGCAGGAAAATTGTTGGGGGTGCAAAGAAAAAAGCCAGAAATAACTTGAGCTGACATATAGGCTGAGTTGTTAGTACAATTGATAGTAGTTGAAGCTGAATCTTCTCTCCCACCTTGATGAAGGTAATGGTCCACTGTGCTGTCCCTGATGTGCAAGTCTTCTGTCCCAGCTAGCACTTGAAGCTGGACTAACCAGCCCTGGGCCTTGTCATACCTTGTTGTTGTTGTTGGACAGCAATGAAGACTGGCCCGTCTGGATTCCACTGTCCCCAGCAGCTATCTATGTCTGTCTATCTATCAATCTATCTATCTATGCTTTATCTGTAAGAAAAGATCTTTGACTCATAGTGAGGAAACAGTTTATGGCCATAGTTTAGTCACATTGAACCTGATGACACTCCACGGTAGCACACAGAAAAGCTAATCTAAGTGATGATATGAAGCCTTGTGAGGTATGAAAGGATTTGTAAGACTGTGTCAGAAACAGGTTGATGCTCTGAGCTTAGAACAGTATACACAATATCCTGCTAATAAGCTGGGACTTGACAACTGCCACACAAAGGATCCCTGGTTTGAGTGTTTACCCCACAGTCACTGAGGCGTGGACGTCACTGGCTGTAGTCATGCCAAGGTTGTCTAAGGCGTGTGGCCAGTGGCTTTCACTGCGGGAGGAGCTGCTGGAACTGGGCTGGCAGTTTGATCCTCAGCTCCTCCTGTCCACATGCAGAAGTGGCAAGCACTGCCATCAGTGTGTGTGTGTGTATTTGAATGTGTAAACAAGAGCCAAATATAAAGCCCTTTGGATATAAGCACTATGTAAATGACAGGCAACATATAGAATATCAAATAGTGTGAGTAGCAGACAGTCTAAAATAGTGTATTAGCAATTTACTGTACATGCCAATGAAAATAAGTGCAGCTGTAAAGATACAAGTTGATGCAGTGAGATTTTCATCTTTGCTTTAAGGTTATTGTGATGACAGTGTGTGGTTTTATGATGCTATAAATCATTGATAACAGACTTCTATCAAATATTATCAGACATTGAGATTGTGAATGAGCAACAAGCCACAATTTAGTAAATACATTTTATTGATGTCATATTTAAATGGAGACATGAGACTAATCTATACCAGTGTGAGAATCTGGACCTTGAGAGAGAAATAAAGAGACAATACAAAAGGAGGGGAATGGCAAAACTGAGTCAAAAGCTTCACAGCCACATTCAGCTGGGGTCTGGTTTGTCCGTCACATTCACCGTCTTCTCAGTCTGCAGGTATTTCTACAAGAGGAAAAAAGGAAAAACACTCTTTGTGAACACACGTGGACGTTTTATCACCTGTATGACAGTAAGTGTGAAAATGGAGCAGAATAAAAGAGGGAGAAACTGCAACAAATAACCATGAGCTGCCTACCTTTAGGTTCTCGTAGTGTTTGATGGTTTTGCAGTGGTTGATCTCAGCTTCTTTGGTTCCGCTGAAGAATTTATTACATACTGTACAGAAGAAAGCGGTCTTTGGGACTAAGAACTCCATACCTGAGGACACACACCCACACACACACGAGAGTGACTGTGGAAATACACATGTAAAGAAAACAGTGATGAACAGTCACGGTGAATAAATAGTGTCATACCAACTGGATTGCTGGGGTCAAAAGGGGGGAGGGAGTAGTCCGTGCTCATGGGTGTTTTCATCTGTAATATCTTCTTCATACTCTCCTCTTCTCCGTTTGTTTGGTCTTTGGACGTCCAGGTGGTCTTGCCGGTCAGAGGGATACAAGCAGAGCTCCCCTGGCAAATTTTGACTTAAAGTTACTTTTATTCAAGCATCAAGTGTTTTCTTGATTGGAAATGACACAGGTGTCTCCCAGAAGATAATCAGACAATGTACAAGAGGCATCATTGTGGAAAAAAATATTTCTCACCTTTTATTTACATTTAAAAGTAACTTTGAGTCCAAATTTGCCAGGGGTATGAATAATTTCGGGCTTGACTGTATGTCTAAATGAATAATGAGCAAGCACTGCCAATCAATTACCGACCTCAGACGACTCAAGGTATGTAGTGATGACTTTTGTCTGTGTGTTGGCCTTGGGGTCCGGCTTGCGGGAGAAGAACAGGGGGTTGTTCTGGATGATGCACGGAAACGTCTGGAAGCGTTTGTAAACAGAGAATGACATGGCTGCAGTCGCCATCTCACAAATGACCTAAGCAGGAAGAGGCACAACATCACATCAACAGCATGTTATATGTCTTTACAGATCAAGAGAAAGACATGATTTGGAGAAAATGTGATTTGGATTTTCAGCCCAGGACAGAGCTGTGTGTGAGGACATGGATATTCAGGACAGGGGTGGCTGAGGATCTCATGGATTAGCATGTCTGCAGCTGCACAGACAAACAGCCCTCACCATGTTGTTGAGCACGAGGGTCTTGATGACGGTACCAAAGCGTGGCACCAGTTTTTGGAGCTCAGAGGAGCCAGAGGGCATGTTGGGGACATTACTGATCACCAAAAGCCTGCTCCAGCCCACTGGAACAGTACTCTCCTGGAGGACACAAAAGGACATACAATCACTGATTAGCCAGCGGATAACTACTGGATCAAGGTTCACAGAAGACTAACGCAGAAGATATACAGAAGACATATTCATTACCATCAGTAAATGAGGGTTTCTGCAAGATTACTATACCCATGAAAAATACTGTTTCCTTACTTTAATGTACTTTTTCTAAGAAAAACTAGTTGTAAAGTTACAGCAAACGTCACGTTTTACAGGACTGTCTCTGTTTATCTCTAAAATGTAGGACAGGGACAACTGAACACTTACTGCTGCAGTTTGACAGTAAGACCCTTCAGCCTGATTTAGGTTTATTACTTTAAAGAGCTTAGTGTAAATGTACATTTGGATCATCTACACTTGTCCCTGGTGTATTTACAGCAAAGTTTATTAACGTGCACTGTCCTTGTTACATCAAGCAATAAATAAGATGAAGTGCATAGAAATATCTAATGGTAGAAATACTCACTAATGGCTCCACTGATCCCATCAGCAGATTGTAGAGAGCCACCTGTGTAAAGAGGTTTTTTAGTGTAGACTGTACACAAAGCAGTCCCACTGAGCCTGTGATAGTAGTTTAAGCTATGACAGAAGCAGCTTGCATGGCTACATGTATTACTGGTGTCCAGGTGTTTTCTCCTCTCCTCCTGGTGTGATCACACCAACCTTTCCCATTTGTTTTGCCAGGATGAGGTCCGAGGGCGTGTCAAAGGGCTGGATCAGCTTGATGATGTCACTCTCTGAGCAGCTGCTCTCAGGAAGTCCTGTGATCAACATCATGCCTTTCTGTAGGAGACATTACAGAACAAGTGAATTTAACAGACATTTAGCTGAACATTTCCAAACATAAAATTCTGTTTTCAGACTGATGAGGGGGAAAATGACCTGAAAGGATTTTAGTATCAGGCTGAAACACAAGAAAATGTGATGGAAGTGAAGGAAACTGTACCTCATCAGACGTCTTGTGTTCAGCCTCAGCTCCTGCAGTGGGGAGTAGGAGGGGAAGATGCTACACTCAGTATGTTTTCATACACATCACAACTACAAGCCAGCAAAAGCAAGACATCACAAACCAGACTACATGTGACTAAGCTACAGTTTATTTCATGTGATCAAGTATAGTTAACATACTGTGATTTTAACTAGATATACTGAGTATTTCTTGACAGTGATAGATGTGGATATATTAGCACTGATTGCCTGCAGACTAGCAGTGGCAGTTTTTTGTTGTCCTACCTGAGTCTTCCCCGGTTGAGTGAACAACATATGGGGTTAAAGGGGAAGAACAGTGATGATAACTGTGGCAGACCTGTTGTTGGCATCAGGAGACTGCACTCCTTCAGGTTTCTAAAGGAAATCAAACAGAAATGAGACTTCAAACATCAAAAAAAAAAAAAAAAAAAAAAGGAATTGCTCCACTCAGCATTTTTGTGGAAGCTTTATGTTTTCTATGATTGAAAGGGTTTAAAGTGAACATGTCTTCAGTGCCATGTGTGTGTGTTTTTCAAATGGTACCTTGGCTGTTGAAGCAGTGATTTTCTGGTCTCTGATGGAGAGATTTGTGGAGTTAGCCAGTGCCTGAGCGTCTTCAGCCTTGACCATGCATACAGATGCCTGCAGCAAGGGAGGGAGACAAAGTGATGACGTGGGACAGACAGAAACCACGATGACGTTGTGCAAAGTAGAAGCAGGAAACCTGCACAGGCTAAAATATCCACAGCCACTGTTTTGTTGACTGAAGAGTGACAGATGAACAGGCCAATTCTATTCTTTTTTGTAAAACACACTTAGAGAAAATGTTAATTCTGCAAATTTTAATACAACAAATAAGCATCCTCTGTTTTCAAGAAATGGACTGATTACTGAAACATGTTCTTTCTTTTTGCCTGTAATATTCACAACATGAGCAAACTGCAACACTGACAACACTTAGTTTTTCTTTTTTTACTATTATAGAATGCCTTTTATTGTCATTGGACATCATTTTACATGTACAACGAGATGGAAAGCATCTCCTTCTCCAGTGCAACATGTATGAATATACAACATAGAATAGAATAAAATAAAATAAAATAAGATTAAGTTAAGTAAGTTTAGTGCAAAGTCAAAAATATAAAAGGAAAGCTATACAACAATATGAAGAGAAAAAGCAAAATACAGGGGGGGGTAAGGTGCACAGTTCAAGTATGGGTTATTGCACATTAATGAGTATTGCACAGTATACGGATATTGCACGGTGAGTGGATAGAAGGAAGGAAGGAAGTCCGGGGGGTCAGGGGAATAGACTGTGGGGTTCAGTGCATGTGTGAGTTCAGTATGGTTATGGCTTTTGGGAAAAAACTGTCTCTGAGTCTGTTAGTCTTTGTTCTGATGTGCCTGTAGCGCCTTCCTGAGGGCAACAGGTCAAACAGAGCAAAGCCAGGGTGGGAGCTGTCCTTGGTGATGTTCTTTGCTCTGCTGAGGCAGCGGGAGGTGTAAATGTCCATCAGGGAGGGGAGGGGGCAGCCGATAATCTTCTGTGCCGCCTTAACTACCCTCTGAAGCCTCTCCCTGTCTGCCATGGTGCAGCTGCCGTACCATACTGTGATGCAGTACGTCAGCAGGCTCTCAATGGACGAGCGGTAGAAGGTCAGCAGCAGGATGGAGTCCAGGTTGTGCTTCCTGAGTACCCTCAGGAAGTGTAGCCGCTGCTGAGCCTTCTTAATGACCACTGTGATGTTCTCTGTCCAGGAGATGTCAGCGGAGATGAGGATCCCAAGAAACCGGAAAGTGTGGACTCTCTCCACGCACACGCCGTTGATGTAGAGGGGGGCTAAGTTGGTGCTGTGCCTCCTGAAGTCGACAATGATCTCCTTGGTTTTCTTGGTGTTCAGAGCCAGGTTGTTCTCTGAACACCAGGATGCCAACTTCAGGATCTCTTCTCTGTAGGCTGCTTCATCTCCCTTTGAGATGAGTCCGACCACTGTAGTGTCGTCAGCAAACTTAACGATGAGGTTGCTGTTGTGGGCCGGACTGCAGTCATGGGTGTAGAGGCAGTACAGGAGGGGGCTCAGCACACAGCCCTGTGGAGAGCCGGTGCTCAGCGTGCAAATGGAGGAGAGGTGGGGGCCGAGTCTCACAGTCTGGGGTCGGTTAGTTAGGAAGTCCTTTATCCAGGCACATGTGAGAGGGGGGAGGCAGAGAGTGTCCAGTTTGGTGATGAGAATGTCGGGAATGATTGTGTTGAAGGCGGAACTGTAATCCACAAAGAGCATCCGAACGTAGCTCTGCTGCTGCTCCAGATGGCTCAGCACAGAGTGGAGAGCTACGGCGATAGCATCCTCTGTGGATCTGTTACCACGATATGCAAACTGGTAGGGGTCGAAGTCTGGGGGGAGATAGTTCTTGATGTGTTGTAGAACCAGTCTCTCGAAGCACTTCATGATTACTGGAGTGAGGGCCACAGGACGGTAGTCGTTAAGGCTGGTGATGGGAGACTTTTTTGGCACTGGTATGATTGTGGCTGATTTTAGGCAGGGCGGGATGACTGCTTGGGCTAGGGAGAGGTTGAAAATTCTGGTGCAGATGGGGGCTAGCTGGTCGGCACACGCTCTGAGCACCTTACGAGGTACTCCGTCTGGGCCGGCAGCCTTTTTGGGGTTCACTGCCAGGAGCACCCGTCTGACGTCGTGCTCCCTTACAGTGAGTGGAGTGGTGCAGGAAGCGGGTGGGAGAGGGGTTGGAGGCAAGGCTGGAGCAGGTGAGTGCTGCTGTTGTGGTGAGTTGAAGCGAGCAAAGAAGCAATTTAGCTCCTCTGCCAGCGGCGCACTCAGGTCTCCTGTTGACACATGACATCCTCTGTAGTTTGTGATGTCTTGTATACCCTGCCACACCCTCCGTGTGTCGTGGCTGGACAGGTGGGACTCTATGCTCCGCTTATGGTCTGCCTTAGCTTTTTTAATTCCTTTTTTCCTGGAACATCAAATCTCAAAGTGAAATTTCTTGTACAACACATGAACATGTAGATACTCTTAGACGTACCTTCTGTCATTGGCTCTTCTCGCTCTCTTCTTCTGAGCACGGCATGAGGATCACGTTGTTGATCTTGCCAAAGGACCCGACCAAGTCAGTAACTTCCTGCTCCGAGGCGTAGTTTGGAATGCCTGTCAGATCCATCTGCAACAGACGAGCCCAGAGAGGCTGGAGTGGCTGTTTTCTTCTTCTTCTTGGCTGGAGAAGAAGTGTGTAGACATAGTTAGCTGTGGCTGAGCTTGGTCCTAAACAGTGGAATTCTGTGACAAGCTTTACACAACTAAAGAGAAAAACAGCCACTGTGTCAGCCGCCTTGTTACTTGCTGTCTCAGCCATCTTAGTTCCAGTCTTCATCCCGCTCTTGACAGTTGTGATGTTGGACTGTCCACGTTTGGAGCTGTGAGCCGCCTTAGAGGAGGGTGGATGTTGGCTGGTGTCAGTGGAGTCATGGTGTGGACACTTCCCACCGATGCCAGAGGAACCCCCTGTGGACACAGCACGAAGCAAAGGGAGGAGGGAAAGCAAAGAAAGCTCCACATCACTCTGTGATGATCTCAGGTAAACAACAGGTAAAGTGTGATTTTAGCTGAGCACAGACAAACTCTCTTCCCCATTAGCAGATGACTTTAAAAGAGTTTCCAGAGTCAGACTCTGAACATACATCAGTCTGTAAAGAACAAAGCTACACACTGACTAACCTGATGATTCCTTCCTCTCAGGCCGGTGCTCTCTGGAGGAGGAGGAGGTTGGGTCTGAGCGAGAGGGACTGTGTGAGCCGGAGTTGTAACAGAGTTGTACACTGTCCCACTTTGTAGACGCTGTGCCTGCTCTCTAGCCTGTGGTCTACCTGTGTAGAGGTGGAAGCGAGGGAGATGGTGAGGGGAGTAGAGCTTCCTGTGTGGCCTGTGGGGATGGGGGCCCACCCTGTGTTTGTTGTGAAGAGGACTTGGGGTGGGAGAACCTGAGAGGCTCCGAGACACGGAATGGGATGGAGAGCGATCCTTGGGATCCCACAGAGCTCGGCTGCCATATGGTCTGCGCTGACTGGATAACATATTGAGTGACAGACATAACCAGTGAAATGACAGAGTAAAGTTGTGTTAAGTGGCAGCTTAAACAGCAGCATTTGAATGGATGTGCATTTTTCTTGTGTGGCCTCATTTGAAATGTTTTGGAGCAGCCTACTGACAGGAGTGATTCCTCCCCAGCTCATGCTCACAGCTAAAAACAGATTATTGGAAACAGAAGAACAAGAGTCCAGCTGACCTTGGTAGACTTGGTTTCCAGTCAGGGTACCTTCAGAGACACACAAACATCTGTTAGCATGTCATCAAACATCTGACTCCTAAACCTGTATTAAGAAGGAATTAAAATTCAACTGTATGTATCAATACAAAGCTGCACTTTTCAAAATGTGCAATAAACAGTGAGTTAAATAATATTCAATGCAATGTGAAATGGTCACTTGTAGCATGAGGGCCACTCAGAATGAGCTCCTTACTCTGCAGCTCCATTCACATTTAGCCTTTTTCTACAGCCTGCACATCAGTGACATGTTTGACTCTCAGCAATTACGCCAGTTTCCCTGGTCCAGATCTTTGCTCACTCACTGATTCCTCTGCCAACAAAGCTAAATGTTCTGATGTACATTTATTAGCGTTTGACTGATTTTGTAATGGCAAAAGCCTTGGTTTAATGCATTTAAACATACTATTCTGCCCTCACAAGAATGCAGCTGACTTCATAACATGGAGAATCCCATTGACAGGTTAGGGCATTAGCATGGGTCGCACACATACGCAGCCTCCTCCCAAAAGTTGCTGCACTGACTGCAAATCCTGACATTTTAGTCATCTCTGAGTCTTGGCTTAAGAAATCCAGCCCCAACTCTGCTGTTTCCATCCCTGGCTACAATATTTTTGGTCAGGACAGAAGTTCCAAGGGTGTGGGGGTCGCTGTCTATTGTAGGGATAACTTGCAGTGTGCTGTGATTTCCTCTAAATCTGTGGCCAAACAGTTGGAGATGATTGTTGTACAAAGCTCTCACTGTTGCTGGTTGTTACAGGCCGCCCTCTGCCCCTGCCTGTGCTCTGCCTGCTCCAAGTGAGCTGATTGCCCCTCACACCTCCTCTGAATTTCTCCTGCTAGGGGACTTGAATTGGGATGTGCTTGACCCTCCATCTTCTGTGCAGTTACAGCTGGATGCACTAAACCTGTCCCAGACTGTGCAGGCCCCTACCAGATACAATACCAAGACTATGGAATGTGGCACATTCATTAATTGATGTTACACTCACCAACAGGCCAGATAGGTATACATGTGGAGTTTTTTGTCAAAGCTTCAGTGACCATTATAATGTAGCTTGATTGTTTTCAAACGCCTCCAGAAAAACTTTAATGAAGAGACTTTTCCATATGACCTGACACAAGTTGAATGGCACAGAATTGGTCTTCTCCCTGATGTGGAAGTCGCCTGGACATACTTTAAAACTTTGTTGGGTGCCATCTTGAACAAACATGCTCCTCTCAAAAGAATGAGGATAAAAAAGCGTCTCAGTCCCTGGTTCAGTTCTGATCTGTCTGAGCTTATTGACCATAAACAGCACCTATGGCTTAAAGCAAATTCTTCTAATGAAACATCAGGCTGGCAGACATACAGGGCAATAAGAAACAGATGTACTCAGTCAGTCAGACACGCAAGATCCAGCTTTTTCAAACAGCAACTCGTTTGTAATCGCTCTGACCCCCAAAATTTCTGGAACACTGTCAAATCAATAGAAAAGAAAAATATGTCTTCCCATTTGCCCACTGTTATTATACTCGGTAAAGTTAAGCATTGACATTACTAGTAAAATATATGGAAAGTGATTGGCTGAAAATCTTGAAGTCAGCTGAACTAAAAGTGTTAAGTTGTTGTAAGAAAAAGAGACATTTTGAAGGGGACATAAAAACAGTTTATTTGTTCTCTAAGAAGAAGAAATTGTGTCGAATTCATTAACATGAACAGCAGATATGAATGTGCACAAGTCTAACTGTGTAATGTGCAAGTGTAATGCAGACATTTGAGACAGCAACAGCTAAAACCTGCTGAGAACATTGTGAGTGAATTCTTAGAGGATGAGTCTAACTGTACTGGAGACTGAGTTCCAATGTAGTAAATTTGGAGGTAACTGGCTATAGAGCCTATATGGCCACAATGGTGTCAGCATGAAGAGAGAGGGAAGAAGAAGGGCTGAAAGAAAAGGTGTTGACATTTCTCCTTGTGAAAAGCAAAGTATTTAGCAGCCTGTTTGAGAAGAAAGAGCAATGAGGCTGACCAAGGGGACACCTTCCCAGTACTGAGCAAACCTAACATGAGACATTCTATTGACATTGTGAAGACAATGAGTCAGTGCAAGAGAAGATTTTTGGGGGGAGGGAGTGTATTTTTGCTTTTAGGGTCTTGTGCCCAAGTGACAGAAGCACTCTTTGAATAAAGTCAAAGGTGTTGTTGTGTTGTTGAGGGTATTCCAAGTTGAGGGCGTAAATAAGTGGAAAGAGAAGGCACATGGCATGTGTAAGATTTTTAAGGCCATCCATCAGCACTGTTCCCTCCAAAATGATTGCAGTACCTGAAGCCTGTAGGTGCAGTGAGTCAGGAGAGTCCAGACTGTGTTGAGGAATCAGTGTCAGGATCCCGATTGAGGTGTGGGACATGTGTGGGTCATCATAGTCCTAAGAAGAATAAGAGCAAGCACAATTACATGTTAGTTATCACCTTGCCTATCTATGGTTCTTTGTCACTGCAACATGTGGGCAGACTGATGACAGGGTATACAGAGCAATCCTTAACTTCAATTTAATACCTTTTAATAGCTTTTTTACTACCTTTGGATTCTTTTAAAACCATCAGGACACTGAGTTGCAAGTGTTAATCAGCAACCTTATTTACGTTGACTTAGATTTTGACATATATAAGACTATAGACAACAGAATAGATTTAGAGACTGACTGATGTTGTTGACTGTAAGTTCTACATACTGTAGACACTGTATATCCTGCACTTTCTGCTTTAGCACTTGTGGTTAGATGCTAAACTGCATTTGGTTACCTTGTCCTTGTACATGTGTAATGACAATAAAGTTGAATGTAATGAGATTTATTTGACTTCCCTACTACAGAGCTGAGCCAGTCCTTAAACGCTGGCTCTTCCACCCAGATGTCAGAAAAGCTGCATTTGCCCATGACAGCGACGATGGTTGTCCGGACGTTGAAGATTTGCCGGAAGTAAACGTGAGCCAGCCAGCTGACTGTCCAGTTGAGCTGAGCGCGCAAAGTGTTTGAGATGTGGTACAAGCACTGAATATGACATCAGCATTAAACATACAAAGCTGAGAGTTCAGGATTGAGGCGAGCATCTTTGATTATGTGCCCAGAAATGCTAAAGCCCACATTTAAAGGAACTAACAGGAAGTTTAGCAGATAGAATTTCAATGGGAATAGGACACCTCATAGTCTGACAAAATAATAGCCATTTTTAAAAAATAGTAGCTCTAAAAGACAGTTAACACTTATAATGGCCTTAAAATTATATAGTTAAGAAAAAAAGTGTTAAAGCAAGCAGAATATGTTTTGTATTTTGGATTGTGGAAAGTAGCCACCTTTTGCTTTGATGACAGCTTTGCACACTGTTGGCATTGTGTCAATGAGTTTGATGAGGTAGTCACCTGGAATGGTTTTCCAACAGTCTTGAAGGAGTTCCCAGAGGTGCTGAGCACTTGTTGGCTGTTTTCCCTTCAGTCTGCGCTCCAAGTGATCCCAAAGCATCTGAATTGTGTAGGTGAGGTGACTGTGGAGGCCAGGTGGTCTGATGCAGCACTCCATCACTCTAAGCGCAAAGCAGATGGGATGGCACGTGGCTGCAGAATGCTGTGGTAGCTATGCTGATTAAGTGTGCCTTGAATTTGGAATAAATGAGCAAGAGTGTGAGCAGCAAAGCACCCCCACACCATCACACCTCCTCACACAACAGTGAATGAGAAGGTATGTCCAAACTTTTGACTGGTACTGTAAATAAAGCAGCAATGATTGAGGCTAAGTGGAAGAGACACAATACTGTGGTGCTGAATTGAATAATAGGGACTACAGACACGTTCCAAAGCATGTGTTTAAAGTGTGCATTGTCATCTCCAAGGATGACAGGAAGCCCACGGAAGACTGCTGCTGGCTTTACAGTAACATGTGTACTGTGGAAAAAAAAGGGAAATAAAGATGAGTCCAAAATGGTGAAGGGGAGACAATTAACAGTTGTGTATACACAATGCAGTTGCGCAAGTTTACCTCCCAAATAATGAAAATGTTTTTTTACTGTGTGTGTGAGAAAGCTACCTGAGGTGCGACTTGCTACAGATGCTCCTGAAGTTTGTGGCCGGCACGTCCCCCCTTGGACTTGAAAATGTCAAAGAAGCGAGGAGTGTATAGCATCCTGACCAGCCGCATCACTGTGTGGTATGGCACCTGCACCGTGTCCTGTCAAAGGAAAACTACATCAGGTAGTGAGAGCAGCTGAGAGGATAGTGGGTGTCTCTCTCCCCTCCCTCCAGGACATCTAGCACACTTGCCTCACCTGCAAAGCCCTCTGCATTGCAGGCGATCCCACCCATCCGTCCAACAGCTTCTTCAGTCTGCTGCCATCCAGAGGGAGACTGAAGAGCCTCTGGGCGAGGACCAGCAGAATGAGAGACAGCTTGGTCCACCAAGCTGTCAGGATGCCGTAGTGCTGTGCGATAGTACGATATATATCGTTAAACGATAGAAAAATGTCTATTGTATGATACAGTCCTCTATCGTTTTTATCGTAATTTTAACGTGTACGGGCTGTAATTGCTCAGATAATGTAACTGCAGCTGCGTTGCCGCTTTCGGCAGCATTTTACGACACAAACTCCTTTACGGCTGACTGTTGACCATGCGGGCTGACTGCTCACTGTTTTCCATTTGCATGAGAGCTAGTTATGGATTCCGCTAGTGGTAGCATGGTCGTAGGGATGGAGTGCACAACAAACGTCGAACCAACAGAGGAGGAATTGGTCCCCAAACGAGGGAAAAGGAACTCGTTTGGTTTTGGTTTGGACATTGTTACATGCAAGAGATCATGTCTTAAGCCTGAAAGAGTTGACCAGCTTGTCTTCCTATTTCTCAACCTGAAAGAAAAGTTTGATGCTGAGGTTTAATTTTATGTCAGAACAAGTCTCTTCTACCTCTGAAACAGTTCATTTAATAGCACTAGGCCTATTTGTTAAATGGTAGGCATACTTGAATGTTACTAGCACTTTATGTTGCTACTGTAATTTATTTCTTTGCACTTTATTGCACTACTTGAAAACTGAATACTGTATCTGAGTGGGTCTGTTACTGTACTTGATTTCTCTGCACTTTGTTGCATTACTTGAAAACTGATTACACCATCAGATATTTCTGAATGGTATTTGTTCATTTAATATATTACATTTTAATTTATTTTATTATAGTTTTTTTAATTGACCAGTAAGAAAACAGTAACAAAAAGACTTCATTGTTTCAATCTTTAAAATTGTTTAATAAAACAAAAGGAGAAAAGATAAGATAAATTTGCATTCTTGTGTGGATATATATAATTTTAAGAAGAAATTCTATATCGGGATATAATTTTTTTCCCATATCGCACAGCACTAGGATGCTGAACTCTCTCCCCGTCCTGCCGTCCCTCTCCCTGCTGACCCCCGCACACACCAACTCTGGACCCTGACCCACCCACCCCCTCTGACACCAACCACCAGAACTATGGACTCACACACACCACCAGTCTGATCTGAACTCACACCTGCACTTTAACTCAGCTGCTGCTATGTGCCCTGCTGCTGCTCAAATGACATATTGGAGCTAAAATCACACACAAATTCTGTGACACACCTATTTGTATTATTGGTATTATATACAAGTTTGTCTGTATTATATACAAGTCTATTTGTATTATATAAAAGCTCTAAAAAGTTCTCTTCCTCTATCTGATAGTGTTATGTTTATGTAACACACAGTGGACAGCACAGTGCCAACCCTGCTAAAAGCCCGGGATGCAGCCTATAGGTCAGGAGATAGGCTGGCTTACAGCGGGGCCCGGAAAGAAGTGAAAAAGGGCATCCAGGTGGCAAAACACAGCTACAAGCAGCGCATTGAGGAGCACTTGAATGATAACAACCCACGTCAGGTAACATGTGGAAAGGCATCAGGACCATCACGGATTACAAAAACAGCGACCAGCAGGTCGGCCATGATCACATCTTAAACAGCTTCTTGGCACGCTTGGACTCTCCAAGCAGCAGAAGGACTGTACATCTTCCTCAGCCAGAGGTGCAGCATCAGCCTCTCGTCCTGCAGCTGCACCAAGTGACCTCCGCCATGAGGAGGATCAACATCAACAAGGCTCTAGGTCCAGACAAGGTGTTAGGTCGTACCCTGAAGTCATGCGCTGAGCAACTGGCAGGAGTTTTTCTGGACATTTTCAAGCTGTCCATGCAGCTTTCCATGGTCCCTGCATGCCTGACGCCCTCCATCATTGTGCCTGTGTCCAAGAAAGCAACCATCACCTGCCTCAATGATTACCGACCTGTCGCTCTGACTCCAGTCATCATGAAGTGCTTGGAGAGGATCCTCCTAAAGTACATCAAGGACGCCATCCCTGCTGGCCTGGACAGCCTCCAGTTTGCCTACAGGGAAAAGCGTTCTAGGGAGGATGCAGTCTGGTTAGCACTTGACACAGCCCTGACTCACCTGCAGCATCCTAACACCTATGTTACAGGGCCACAATCAAAACCTTTACAGGGCCACAATCAAAAGCGTCCTGTGCCTCAGTGTGACAGTGTGCTATGGTAGCTGCACAGCACAGGAGATTGTCGGCCGTCGGCTAGCAGATCTGGACTCAGTTTACGCTGCTCGAGTGCAGAAAAGGGCCAGACGCATTGCAACATATCCCACCCACCCGGGCAACACCAAATCACCAACAGACTCAGGGACAGCTTCTTCCCCAGCGCCGTAAAAGCAACAGCCCCACCACAGTGAAAACACTCAAATCCCATCCCCATACAGGACCCTCAAACATGCCCCCAACCGCACCCCCACCCCTGCTGATGCTGACAACCACATAGAACACAAACACTCACAGCATTCCATACACTGGACTTGCACTAAGCTGCACTTTATTACTTACTTACTTTACTTTGTGTTTATATTTTCATATGTGTTCTTTTTTAAGGATTTGTGTTATTTATTTATATGTGTGCCTTAAAGCCAGGAGTCTCTGCAAAATTTCGTCACGTTCGCATAATAACAATAAAGACTCTTGAATCTTGAATACGTTTTTATTTTTGTATAGCTATTTTTCTAATTTATCTAGTGTAACACTGTGGGCCTAGGGAGCACGGAAATTTCAAAACCTGTGTATGACCTGTACATATGGTTTTGACAATAAAGCTGACTTTGACTTTGAAGGGCTAACGTCGTTAGCGCTAGCTTACAAGTGCTCATTACATCAACGTGTGTAAGCTAGCGCTAGCCCTTCACATAGATCTTGTAAAACTACTCATTCATTCTAACTTTTAGGATAACTCAAAGAATTTCAGCAAACGTATTGTGCTTCTTAACAGTTGCTAAATCAAGTGCTACAGCCATTGATGCTGCAGTAAATCTTTAATGTTAAGTGGGACATTTATTGAAAGCGTTAACGACGTTAGCCCTAGCTAACGCGCTATCTACACATGCTAACCTCTGTGGTGTCTGTTGGGACCGACTCCCAGCAAAATAAATAAATAAATAAAAAGGCAGTGTCATTTCAGCTTGCTTAGGAGTATTTGAATTGGCATTCTGAAGACATACGGTTAACTTGAAACCTTTCGCCGACAGATGAAGCATATGGCGTAAGACCTAAAGAACTTACTAAATAAAAAGCCGATAAAATCTTCCAGTTTGCAGCAACTTACCTTAACATGACAAAGCCAGAATCTTTCTTCCCGCTTTCAACGTTCTTGCGGACATTACCGAGCACGTCTTCACGGGGAAATGCGCGTGTCACACAGCCAAGTGCTGCCACCTAGTGTAGGGCATAGGTGTCAGGTTGTGAGGACTGCTCTTCATCACTCATACTTTCTCAGGCTGATGTCTTTAATTACTTTCTTCACTAAAAAGTTTTATTAACAAAGTTTAACATAGCAGAGTCAGCAAAGTAAGCACACATCAGTTAAGTTCGCTTCTTATTTTAAGTTATATTAGCAATTACATTTTACAGTGTTCATACCTATGCTCTTTGCTCAATATTCAGAACTCTAGTCTCAGTCTTGGCTCCAGCAGCTTCATTAACCTCGTCATTCCAAAATCCTGCACCTCCTTTGGTTGCTTCTCTTTTCAATTTTCTGCCACAAACGACTGAAATCTCTTACAACAGACTGTAAAACTCAGCTCTTTAATACCATTCTCTTCTTTTAAGAATACATTACAAACCATAATCCAAGATCCTTGTAGTTGTTTTTAGTCATTTACCATGAACCTCACTGTATATATATGCACATATTACACTGTCATTTTGATTGATATGTATTGAATTTGTACTGTGATCCTTTGGACTGGATTGTGTCTGTGGACTTACCTGGTTAAATGAAGCTGAAATAAAATCCTACTATATATGCTACTGTATATATGTGTGTGTATTTTTTACACTTGTGACCATTCATCAGTTTATTCCATTCTTTGATACCTTTCTGGTGATAATGATGGTTAATACAATTCTTGAAATGAAAACACTTTTTAAGGTGCAATAAAGGTATTTATGAAGCTCTTGCTCTGAGTTTGTTGCTGTTTCTTTTTCATACCTTATCTGGTTTGCACTCTATTGTAACCATCCAAGAACACACTGATAGAGGTTTTTCCCACAATTTGTAATTAATTACAAGCCCATTTCTGTATTAGCTTTAATCAGCTACATAAATAATAGAAATGTTGATTGAATGTTGCTGTCTATATTGGAATGTCTGCTTTCCTCATGTGTCCTTTGTACTTGTACCAATTTTAATGACACAGAAAACATTAATTCACCAAAGCATCCTTAGATAGATTTTTAGTTAGATTCATTATGAGCTTTATGGTAAATCTGGAAAAACCTGACGAGACAGTGCCATTACTGTAGGGGGTTACAGTAGGTTTTTTTGAAATTCAATATAACTGTGACCACAAATGAATAAGGCACATTAAATATGCCTTCATTTACATTAACTAGTTGGGAAAAACAAAACATTCAAATTCATCACTTCATTCCATTCTTTTATACACTTTTCTGCTGATATTGACAGTTGATACAATTGTTGAAATGAATACAGTTTTTAATGTGCAATAAAGGTATTTATGAAGCTCTTGCTCTGAGTTTGTTGGTGTTTTTTTTTCATAACTTATCTTCATTCTGTTGGCACAGATGGTTGAGTTTTCAGTGTCACATTTTGAATAAGACTCAAGGAAAAACATTTTAGCTGAGACATGATGGATCACAATGAATCACATGTAGCATCTTGTCAGGACAGGTGCATGAATGTGAGCTTCAGCTGTGGATGATCATGTATGAACCTACAGTATTAAATGAAGTCATACATGACAAATGTTCAAATCAAAGTGTAGAGCTGCACTTGATCATTTTTATTCTTTACACTGCCTTTGGAATGCTTTTGAATTTTTCAACAATCTGACTGATGTATCAGAACACCCCTACACTTGCTGGGATTTTCACTCGCAACAGTTTGTAGTTTAACTGTGAAAGTAGTCAAAAGCAAAAAGCATCCAGTGAGCAGCAGCTCAGAGGAGGTGTGGCTCATGACGTCACCATCTCACCTGCCTTTGATTCCCTGGCAACGGCTCTGGCGTCACTACGGCGGCAGCCAGATGATATAAATGAGGAGCCTTCCTTCACTGACTCAACGTTTCTGAGGAGGTAGGGACAGCTCTGGTGGCGGTGCGTCGCCGGTGTCTCAGGCTACCAACGTCTTTGCTGGGGGCAGTCAGTCGCTTTCGATCCGCTCATGCTGCGGATCCTTACTGATAACGGTTCATTTTGAGCGTCTGTGAGGTTAATATCCAGGAGAACTGAATACAGATGTGACCCGGGCCACCAGACTCTGTCCTTCTCTCTCGCTCCCTGAGAGAGAAACAGAGATTTTGCTCTCTCTTTCTCTCTCAGGGAGCGAGAGAGAGAAACACAGAGAGAGATGCTTATTTAAATGTAGATTATTTCCATTTCTATACATCATTTCTCCAGCAGGGAGAGTTTTTGCCTCTCTGTGTTTTCTCTCTGGGTTCCTCCTCTCTCTCAGGCAGAGAGAAAGGGAAGAGCAAGAGATCTCTCTCTTCTCTCTGTCAGGCAGAGAGCGAGTTACACAGAGAGCTTCCCCTCTCTCTCCTTGAGACAGATAGAGATCGAGACGCTTTTCCTCTCTCTTTCTGTCTCTATCGATGGAGAGGGAGGGAGCGAGAAAGAGAGCATGGCCTTCTTTCGCCCTCCTCAGCGAGAAAGAGAGCGTTTTCCGTAACGCTAGCCCTCTTTCTCCACCGAAACAGAAAGAGAGAGAAGAACTCTCTCTTTCTCTGCTTCTCTCTATCTCAACTTCTCTCTGTCTCAACTTCTCTGCTGTTCTTTCTTTCTCTTCCCTCCGCAGACAGTTCTTCTCTCCTTCTCTTTCTCCACCAAAAGAGAGAGAACTCTCTCTCTTTCTCTGCTTCTCTCCTCTTCTCTCTTTCTCATCTCCTCTTTCTCTTCCCTCCTCAGAGAGTTTTTTCTCTCTCTTTCTCTCAGAGTTCTTGTCTCTGAGAGAACGAGAGTTTTTTTCTCTCTTTTCCCTCAGTGAGAAAGAGAGAGTTTTTTTCTCTCTCTTTCTCTCAGAGAGTTCTTCTCTCTCTGAGAGAAAGAGAGAGTTTTCTCTCTCTTTCTATGTAAGGCGCTGTATAATTAATGAATAAATTGAATTGCATTGATGGCAATAAAATAAGAGTTAGAATGATATCCTCCATCATCTCTGCCCTTCATTTTCATACAGTCGATAAGATAAGATAAGATAAACCTTTAATAGTCCCACAATGGGGAAATTACACTGTTACAGCAGCAAAGAGCAGATGCAATAGGGTACAGGCACTCAGAATATACAGATAATACAGATAGAATATAAAGACTCCAAGAAAAAAAATGACTTATTAGAGGAAACAATAATAATAAATACTATAAATACTATGACCAAAGTGACCATGTGCACTGTTTGAAGAGTAAGAGAAATAAAAAGAAGAAAGGCTGCACATATAGCAGCAATTTTAAGTCCAGGAGTGAGTATGTGTGTTTTGTGTGCATGTGGTTTGCTCAGCACAGTTGGTTGTAGTTCTTTATGTGGAAGAAGAAAATATTTTCTTGAATCCACATCAGCAACTTGCCATTGAGGAAATATCCAAATTACAAGTAGGCACGTTACAGGCCATGAATGAGGCAAAGTGGTAAATGCAGCTCCAAAAGTCACAATTGGAAGAATCCAGATGGCTCAAATTACAAAGTGTGGATACATTACAGATAGCTGTTACTGTAGTATGACTGAGGTGTACCATGTTGGAAATAAAGCTCTTTATACTGTATACAGACAGTATTAGGTGACAGTATTAGTAACAATCAGTGTGGAATTCAGCCCAGCACAGAGTGCCATTGTGCCTTCAAGGAAACTTTGCCGGAAAGTTTTCAGAAAGACGGAAAAAAGTAGCAAAGAAGGAAAGAAAACATAAGCTCAACAAAATATATGTGTAGTTTTTTTCAGCCTGGTTTAAGAAAATCACATCAACACACACACACACACACACACACTCATAAGTTTACATACCCTGGCAAAATTTGTGAAATATTGTCCAATTGTCAGAAAATATGTTTGATCATGCAAAAGCTTTTCTTTCATTCAGAGTTAGTGGTCAGGCAAAGTTATTTATTATCACATTATTATATTTGCTCTTTTTAAATCATAGAGACAAGTTGAAACACCCAAATGACCCTGATCAAAAGTTTTGGCCTGATACTATGTGAGCCTTAAATGGCTTTTAAGGCTCACTGTCCGCACCTGTCACCTGTTTGGCTGTAATTAGTGTGAGTGTATAAAGAGTCAGTGAGTCTATGGGCTCCTGACAGACGCCTGCACATTTCATCTAGTGCTGCACTGACTTTGCTGGATTCTGAGCCATGGGGAAAGCAAAAGAACTATGAAAAGACCTACAAGAGAAGGTATTTGAACTTTAGAAAGCAGGAAAAGGATAGAAAAACATATCCAAACATTTGCCAATCAGTAGTGTTCAAACTCTGATGAAGAAGTGGAAAATATGGGCTTCTTTTGATACCAAGCTACGCTCAGGTAGAGCAAAAAAAACTTCAGCAACAAGTGCCAGGAAAATTGTTGGGGGTGCAAAGAAAAAAATAACCAGAAATAACTTGAGCTGACATATAGGCTGAGTTATTAGTACAATTGCTGTACTGCAGAGAGAAGCTCTGTTTGAGCCTTTGGTTGAAGCTGAATCTTCTCTCCCACCTTGATGAAGGTAATGGTCCACTGTGCTGTCCCTGATGTGCAAGTCTTCTGTCCCAGCTAGCACTTGAAGCTGGACTAACCAGCCCTGGGCCTTGTCATACCTTGTTGTTGTTGGACAGCTATGAAGACTGGCCCGTCTGGATTCCACTGTCCCCAGCAGCTATCTATGTCTGTCTGTCTGTCTATCTATCTATCTATCTATCTATCTATCTATGCTATATCTGTAAGAAAAGATCTTTGACTCATAGTGAGGAAACAGTTTATAGCCATAGTTTAGTCACCTTGACCCTGATGACACTCCACGGTAGCACAAGACTATGACACACAGAAAAGCTAATCTAAGTGATGATATGAAGCCTTGTGAGGTATGAAAGGATTTGTAAGACTGTGTCAGAAACAGGTTGATGCTCTGAGCTTAGAACAGAGTGTACTGCCATCTTGTGCTGAAATAAATATCCTGCTAATAAGCTGGGACTTGACAAGTGCCACACAAAGGATCCCTGGTTTGAGTGTTTACCCCACAGTCACTGAGGTGTGGACGTCACTGGCTGTAGTCATGCCAAGGTTGTCAAAGGCGTGTGGCCAGTGGCTCTCACTGCGGGAGGAGCTGCTGGAACTGGGCTGGCAGTTTGATCCTCAGCACTGCCATCAATGTGTGTGTGTGAGTGTGTATTTGAATGGGTAAACAAGAGCCAAATATAAAGCCCTTTGGATATAAGCACTATGTAAATGACAGGCAACATATAGAATATCAAATAGTGTGAGTAGCAGACAGTCTAAAATAGTGTATTAGCCATTTACTGTACATGCCAATGAAAATAAGTGCAGGTGTAAAGATACAAGTTGATGCAGTGAGATTTTCATCTTTGCTTTAAGGTTATTGTGATGACAGTGTGTGGTTTTATGATGCTATAAATCATTGATAACAGACTTCTATCAAATATTATCAGACATTGAGATTGTGAATGAGCAACAAGCCACAATTTAGTAAATAAATTTTATTGATGTCATATTTAAATGGAGACATGAGACTAATCTATACCAGTGTGAGAATCTGGACCTTGAGAGAGAAATAAAGAGACAATACAAAAGGAGGGGAATGGCAAAACTGAGTCAAAAGCTTCACAGCCACATTCAGCTGGGGTCTGGTTTGTCAGTCACATTCACCGTCTTCTCAGTCTGCAGGTATTTCTACAAGAGGAAAAAAGGAAAAACACTCTTTGTGAACACACGTGGACGTTTTATCACCTGTATGACAGTAAGTGTGAAAATGGAGCAGAATAAAAGAGGGAGAAACTGCAACAAATAACCATGAGCTGCCTACCTTTAGGTTCTCGTAGTGTTTGATGGTTTTGCAGTGGTTGATCTCAGCTTCTTTGGTTCCGCTGAAGAATGGATTACATACTGTACAGAAGAAAGCGGTCTTTGGGACTAAGAACTCCATACCTGAGGACACACACCCACACACACACGAGAGTGACTGTGGAAATACACATGTAAAGAAAACAGTGATGAACAGTCACAGTGAATAAATAGTGTCATACCAACTGGATTGCTGGGGTCAAAAGGGGGGAGGGAGTAGTCCGTGCTCATGGGTGTTTTCATCTGTAATGTCTTCTTCATACTCTCCTCTTCTCCGTTTGTTTGGTCTTTGGACGTCCAGGTGGTCTTGCCGGTCAGAGGGATACAAGCAGAGCTCCCCTGGCAAATTTTGACTTAAAGTTACTTTAAAGTTACCATCTCATCTGGTCAGGAAGGCCCACCAGCGCCTCTACTTCCTCAGGAAGCTGCAGCGAGCTGGACTTGGAGGCTCAGTCCTGAGGAGCTTCTACCACTGTGCGGTGGAGAGTGTCCTCTGCACCTGCATCACTGTGTGGCATGGCAGCTGCACTGCTGCTGAGAGGAAGGCTCTGCAGAGGGTGGTAAAGGCTGCACAGAAGACTGTGGGGAACAGCCTGCCCACCACCTCAGACCTCTACACAGCACGATGCAGAGGGAGGGCCCTCCGCATCGTGAAGGACTCCACCCACCCCTCACATAGTCTCTTCCAACCCCTCCCCTCAGGCAGGCGGCTGAGGAGCATCCGGAGCAGGACCACCAGGCTCAGGAACAGCTTCTTCCCTGAAGCTGTGAGACTGCTGAACTCTAGCCCTGCCCCGTAGACCCCCCCCCCACTGACAGCCTTGCACTACAACACTGTCCCACTAAGTACAATACCTGGCCATTATAGGGCAACATACGAGTATTTATATTTTTTTGCACATGCTAACTTCGGCCTCCTTACCTTACCTTATCTATTTTTATCTTATTTAATTGTTAGTTGTTAAATTTCACAATGTTTATATTCTCTGTTTATATTTCTCTGATGTTTATATTTATATTTCCCTAATGTTTATGGCTTAAAATTGGGACCTGAGTACCAATTTCGTACCATAACATGCAAATGTCCTGGTATGACAATAAAGTTCCTTGATCCTTGATCCTTGATCCTTTTATTCAAGCATCAAGTGTTTTCTTGATTGGAAATGACACAGGTGTCTCCCAGAAGATAATCAGACGATGTACAAGAGGCATCATTGTGGAAAAAAATATTTCTCACCTTTTATTTACATTTAAAAGTAACTTTAAGTCCAAATTTGCCAGGGGTATGAATAATTTCGGGCTTGACTGTATGTCTAAATGAATAATGAGCAAGCACTGCCAATCAATTACCGACCTCAGACGACTCAAGGTATATAGTGATGACTTTTGTCTGTGTGTTGGCCTTGGGGTCCGGCTTGCGAGAGAAGAACAGAGGGTTGTTCTGGATGATGCACGGAAACGTCTGGAAGCGTTTGTAAACAGAGAATGCCATGGCTGCAGTCGCCATCTCACAAATGACCTAAGCAGGAAGAGGCACAACATCACATCAACAGCATGTTACATGTCTTTACAGATAAAGAGAAAGACATGATTTGGAGAAAATGTGATTTGGATTTTCAGCCCAGGACAGAGCTGTGTGTGAGGACATGGATATTCAGGACAGGGGTGGCTGAGGATCTCATGGATTAGCATGTCTGCAGCTGCACAGACAAACAGCCCTCACCATGTTGTTGAGCATGAGGGTCTTGATGACGGTACCAAAGCGTGGCACCAGTTTTTGGAGCTCAGAGGAGCCAGAGGGCATGTTGGGGACATTACTGATCACCAAGAGCCTGCTCCAGCCCACTGGAACAGTACTCTCCTGGAGGACACAAAAGGACATACAATCACTGATTAGCCAGCGGATAACTACTGGATCAAGGTTCACAGAAGACTAAAGCAGAAGATATACAGAAGACATACTCATTACCATCAGTAAATGAGGGTTTCTGCAAGATTACTATACCCATGAAAAATACTGTTTCCTTACTTTAATGTACTTTTTCTAAGAAAAACTAGTTGTAAAGTTACAGCAAACGTCACGTTTTACAGGACTGTCTCTGTTTATCTCTAAAATGTAGGACAGGGACAACTGAACACTTACTGCTGCAGTTTGACAGTAAGACCCTTCAGCCTGATTTAGGTTTATTACTTTAAAGAGCTTAGTGTAAATGTACATTTGGATCATCTACACTTGTACCTGGTGTATTTACAGCAAAGTTTATTAACGTGCACTGTCCTTGTTACATCAAGCAATAAATAAGATGAAGTGCATAGAAATATCTAATGGTAGAAATACTCACTAATGGCTCCACTGATCCCATCAGCAGATTGTAGAGAGCCACCTGTGTAAAGAGGTTTTTTAGTGTGGACTGTCCACAAAGCAGTCCCACTGAGCCTGTGATAGTAGTTTAAGCTATGACAGAAGCAGCTTGCATGGCTACATGTATTACTGGTGTCCAGGTGTTTTCTCCTCTCCTCCTGGTGTGATCACACCAACCTTTCCCATTTGTTTTGCCAGGATGATGTCCGAGGGCGTGTCAAAGGGCTGGATCAGCTTGATGAGAGTTGTCACTCTCTGACCAGCTGCTCTCAGGAAGTCCTGTGATCAACATCATGCCTTTCTGTAGGAGACATTACAGAACAAGTGAATTTAACAGACATTTAGCTGAACATTTCCAAACATAAAATTCTGTTTTCAGATTGATGAGGGGGAAAATGACCTGAAAGGATTTTAGTATCAGGCTGAAACACAAGAAAATGTGATGGAAGTGAAGGAAACTGTACCTCATCAGACGTCTTGTGTTCAGCCTCAGCTCCTGCAGTGGGGAGTAGGAGGGGAAGATGCTACACTCAGTATGTTTTCATACACATCACAACTACAAGCCAGCAAAAGCAAGACATCACAAACCAGACTACATGTGACTAAGCTACAGTTTATTTCATGTGATCAAGTATAGTTAACATACTGTGATTTTAACTAGATATACTGAGTATTTCTTGACAGTGATAGATGTGGATATATTAGCACTGATTGCCTGCAGACTAGCAGTGGCAGTTTTTTGTTGTCCTACCTGAGTCTTCCCCGGTTGAGTGAACAACATATGGGGTTAAAGGGGAAGAACAGTGATGATAACTGTGGCAGACCTGTTGTTGGCATCAGGAGACTGCACTCCTTCAGGTTTCTAAAGGAAATCAAACAGAAATGAGACTTCAAACATCAAAAAATAATAATAAAAAAAAAAAGGAATTGCTCCACTCAGAACTTTTGTGGAAGCTTTATGTTTTCTATGATTGAAAGGGTTTAAAGTGAACATGCCTTCAGTGCCACGTGTGTGTGTTTTCCACATGGTACCTTGGCTGTTGAAGCAGTGATTTTCTGGTCTCTGATGGAGAGATTTGTGGAGTTAGCCAGTGCCTGAGCGTCTTCAGCCTTCACCATGCATACAGATGCCTGCAGCAAGGGAGGGAGACAAAGTGATGACGTGGGACAGACAGAAACCACGATGACGTTGTGCAAAGTAGAAGCAGGAAACCTGCACAGGCTAAAATATACACAGCCATTGTTTTGTTGACTGAAGAGTGACAGATGAACAGGCCAATTCTATTCTTTTTTGTAAAACACACTTAGAGAAAATGTTAATTCTGCAAATTTTAATACAACAAAACAGAAAATAAGCATCCTCTGTTTTCAAGAAATGGACTGATTACTGAAACATGTTCTTTCTTTTTGCCTGTAATATTCACAACATGAGCAAACTGCAACACTGACAACACTTCGTTTTTCTTTTTTTACTATTATCTGTTTGAAACTGCTCTGGAACATCAAATCTCAAAGTGAAATTTGTTGTACAACACATGAACATGTAGATACTCTTAGACGTACCTTCTGTCCTTGGCTCTTCTCACTGTCTTCTTCTGAGCACGGCATGAGGATCACGTTGTTGATCTTGACAAAGGACCCGACCAAGTGCGTAACTTCCTGCTCCGAGGCGTAGTTTGGAATGCCTGTCAGATAAAGCAGATCATCTGCAACAGACGAGCCCAGAGAGGCTGGAGTGGCTGTTTTCTTCTTCTTCTTGGCTGGAGAAGAAGTGTGTAGACATAGTTAGCTGTGGCTGAGCTTGGTCCTAAACAGTGGAATTCTGTGACAAGCTTTACACAACTAAAGAGAAAAACAGCCACTGTGTCAGCCGCCTTGTTACTTGCTGTCTCAGCCATCTTAGTTCCAGTCTTCATCCCGCTCTTGACAGTTGTGATGTTGGACTGTCCACGTTTGGAGCTGTGAACCGCCTTAGAGGAGGGTGGATGTTGGCTGGTGTCAGTGGAGTCATGGTGTGGACGCTTCCCACCGATGCCAGAGGAAACCCCTGTGGACACAGCACGAAGCAAAGGGAGGAGGGAAAGCAAAGAAAGCTCCACATCACTCTGTGATGATCTCAGGTAAACAACAGGTAAAGTGTGATTTTAGCTGAGCACAGACAAACTCTCTTCCCTATTAGCAGATGACTTTAAAAGAGTGTCCAGAGTCAGACTCTGAACATACATCAGTCTGTAAAGAACAAAGCTACACACTGACTAACCTGATGATTCCTTGTCCTTCCTCTCAGGCCGGTGCTCTCTGGAGGAGGAGGAGGTTGGGTGTGAGCGAGAGGGTCTGTGTGAGCCGGAGTGTTAAAAGAGTTGTACACTGTCCCACTTTGTAGACGCTGTGCCTGCTCTCTAGCCTGTGGTCTACCTGTGTAGAGGTGGAAGCGAGGGAGATGGTGAGGGGAGTAGAGCTTCCCGTGTGGCCTGTGGGGATGGGGGCCCACCCTGTGTTTGTTGTGAGGAGGACTTGGGGTGGGAGAACCTGAGAGGCTCCGAGACACGGAATGGGATGGAGAGCGATCCTTGGGATCCCACACAGCTCGGCTGCCATGGTCTGCGCTGACTGGATAACATATTGAGTGACAGACATAACCAGTGAAATGACAGAGTAAAGTTGTGTCAAGTGGCAGCTTAAACAGCAGCATTTGAATGGATGTGCATTTTTCTTGTGTGGCCTCATTTGAAATGTTTTGGAGCAGCCTACTGACAGGAGTGATTCCTCCCCAGCTCATGCTCACAGCTAAAAACAGATTATTGGAAACAGAAGAACAAGAGTCCAGCTGACCTTGGTAGACTTGGTTTCCAGTCAGGGTACCTTCAGAGACACACAAACATCTGTTAGCATGTCATCAAACATCTGACTCCTAAACCTGTATTAAGAAGGAATTATAAAATTCAACTGTACATATCAATACAAAGCTGCACTTTTCAAAATGTGCAATAAACAGTGAGTTAAATAATATTCAATGCAATGTGAAATGGTCACTTGTAGCATGAGGGCCACTCAGAATGAGCTCCTTACTCTGCAGCTCCATTCACATTTAGCCTTTTTCTACAGCCTGCACATCAGTGACATGTTTGACTCTCAGCAATTACACCAGTTTCCCTGGTCCAGATCTTTGCTCACTCACTGATTCCTCTGCCAACAAAGCTAAATGTTCTGATGTACATTTATTAGCGTTTGACTGATTTTGTAATGGCAAAAGCCTTGGTTTAATGCATTTAAACATACTATTCTGCCCTCACAAGAATGCAGCTGACTTCATAATATGGAGAATCCCATTGACAGGTTAGGGCATTAGCATGGGTCGCACACATACGCAGCCTCCTCCCAAAAGTTGCTGCACTGACTGCAAATCCTGACATTTTAGTCATCTCTGAGTCTTGGCTTAAGAAATCCAGCCCCAACTCTGCTGTTTCCATCCCTGGCTACAATATTTTTGGTCAGGACAGAAGTTCCAAGGGTGTGGGGGTCGCTGTCTATTGTACGGATAACTTGCAGTGTGCTGTGATTTCCTCTAAATCTGTGGCCAAACAGTTGGAGATGATTGTTGTAAAAATCTCTCACTGTTGCTGGTTGTTACAGGCCGCCCTCTGCCTGCTCCAAGTGAGCTGATTGCCCCTCACACCTCCTCTGAATTTCTCCTGCTAGGGGACTTGAATTGGGATGTGCTTGACCCTCCATCTTCTGTGCAGTTACAGCTGGATGCACTAAACCTGTCCCAGATTGTGCAGGCCCCTACCAGATACAATACCAGGACTATGGAATGTGGCACATTAATTGATGTTATACTCACCAACAGGCCAGATAGGTATACATGTGGAGTTTTTTGTCAAAGCTTCAGTGACCATTATAATGTAGCTTGATTGTTTTCAAACGCCTCCAGAAAAACTTAAATGAAAAGACTTTTTTATATGACCTGACACAAGTTGAATGGCACAGAATTGGTCTTCTCCCTGATGTGGAAGTCGCCTGGACATACTTTGTTGGGTGCCATCTTGAACAAACATGCTCCTCTCAAAAGAATGAGAATAAAAAAGTGTCTCAGGCCCTGGTTCAGTTCTGATCTGTCTGAGCTTATTGACCATAAACAGCACCTATGGCATAAAGCAAATTCTTCTAATGAAACATCAGGCTGGAAGACATACAGGGCAATAAGAAACAGATGTACTCAGTCAGTCAGACACGCAAAATCCAGCTTTTTCAAACAGCAACTCGTTTGTAATCGCTCTGACCCCCAAAATTTCTGGAACACTGTCAAATCAATAGAAAAGAAAAATATGTCTTCCCATTTGCCCACTGTTATTATACTCGGTAAAATTGAGTTAAGCATTGACATTACTAGTAAAATCTATGGAAAGTGATTGGCTGAAAATCTTGAAGTCAGCTGAACTAAAAGTGTTAAGTTGTTGTAAGAAAAAGGAACATTTTGAAGCCCCTGCCTGTGCTCGGCCTGCTCCAAGTGAGCTGATTGCCCCTCACACCTCCTCTGAATTTCTCCTGCTAGGGGACTTGAATTGGGATGTGCTTGACCCTCCATCTTCTGTGCAGTTACAGCTGGATGCACTAAACCTGTCCCAGAGGACGCCATCCCTGCTGGCCTGGACAGACTCCAGTTTGCCTACAGGGAAAAGCGTTCTACGGAGGATGCAGTCTGGTTAGCACTTGACACAGCCCTGACTCAACTGCAGCATCCTAACACCTATGTTACAGGGCCACAATCAAAACTTTTACAGGGCCACAGTCAAAAGCGTCCTGTGCCTCAGTGTGACAGTGTGCTATGGTAGCTGCACAGCACAGGGGATTGTCGGCCGTCGGCTAGCAGATCTGGACTCAGTTTACGCTGCTCGAGTGCAGAAAAGGGTCAGACACATTGCAACAGATCCCGCCCACCCGGGCAATGCAATGTTTGTACCGCTTCCATCAGGAACGTGGTACAGGAACATTAAAACAATCAACAACAGACTCAGGGACAGCTTCTTCCCCAGAGCTGTAAAAGCAACAGCCCCACCGCAGTGAAAACACTCAAATCCCATCCCCATACAGGACCCTCAAACATGTCCCCAACCCACCCCTGCTGATGCTGACAACCACACAGAACACAATCAAACACTCACAGCATTCCATACACTGGACTTGCACTAAGCTGCACTTTATTATTTACTTACTTTATTTTACTTACTATACTTTGTGTTTATATTTTCATAAGTGTTCTTTTTTAAGGATTTGTGTTATTTATTTATATGTGTGCCTTAAAGCCGGGAGTCTGCAAAATTTCGTTATGTTCGCATAATGACAATAAAGACTCTTGAATCTTGAATATGTTTTTATTTTTGTATAGCTACTTATAACTTAATGTATCTAGTGTAACACTGTGGGCCTAGGGAGCACTGCAATTTCAAAACCTGTGTATGACCTGTACATATGGTTTTGACAATAAAGCTGACTTTGAAGGGCTAGCGTCGTTAGCGCTAGCTTACAAGTGCTCATTACATCAATGTGTGTAAGCTAGCGCTAGCGACGTTTGCCCTTCACATAGGCCTTGTAAAACTACTCCTTCATTCTAACTTTTAGGATAACTCAAAGAATTTCAGCACACGTATTGTGCTACTTAACAGTTGCTAAATCAAGTGCTACAGCCATTGATGCTGCAGTAAATCTTTATGTTAAGTGGGACATTTAGAGAAAGCGCTAACGCGCTATCTACACATGCTAACCTCTGTGGTGTCTGTTGGGACAGACTCCCTACTAACTAACTAAATAAATAAATAAAAAGGCAGTGTCATTTCAGCTTGCTAAGGAGTATTTGAATTGGCAATTTGAAGACATACGGTTAACCTGAAACCTTTCGCCGACAGATGAGGCATACGGCATAAGACCTAGAGACCTTACTAAATAAAAACCGGATAAAATCTTCCAGTTTGCAGCAACTTACCTTAACATGACAGAGCCAGAAGCTTTCTTCCCGCTTTCAACATGCTTGCGGCCATTACCGAGCACGTCTCCACGGGGAAATGCACGTGTCACACAGCCAAGTGCTGCCACCTAGTGTCGGGCATAGGTGTCAGGTTGTGAGGACGGCTCTTCATCACTCATACTTTCTAAGGCTGATGACTTTAATTACTTTCTTCACTAAAAAGTTTTATTAACTAAGTTTAACATAGCAGAGCCAGAGCCATAGCAGAGCCAGCATAGAGCCAGCATAGCAGAGCCAGCATAGCAGAGCCAGCAAAAGCCAGTCTCAGTGCGTGAGGTTGGAGACAGAAGGGTCCTAGCAAAACTGTCATCTATGCTGGACCATGAGTCCCACCCCCTGCAGGACGTCCTGTCAGCTCTGCAGAGCAGCTTCAGTGACAGACTGCTCCACCCTCGGTGTGTGAAGGAGAGATTTAGAAGATCTTTCCTTCCTGCTGCTGTCAGACTCTATAACGAACATTGCTAACACACATACTGATTACCATACATCAATGTGCAATAACCCAGTTATTAGTGTGCAATATTTGTGTACTATAGTCACTCAACTCAACAATCTCCATCTCATATTTATTTATTTATGTAGGTATATTTTTTTTATTTTTTTTACAGCAGCTATTTTCTTGTTTCTTAGTTATTCTGCCTTATTTAAATCTTGTTCTGGCCATATTGGCCTCTTACTTATATCCCACTCTCACTTACTGTACTTTATCCCTGCTGTTGCTAAATGCAATTTCCCCACTGAGGGACTAATAAAGGATTCTCTTATCTTATCTTATCTTAAAGTAAGCACACATCAGTTAAGATCACTTCTTATTTTAAGCTATATTAGCAATTTTACAGTGTTCATACCTACGTTCTTTGCTCAATATTCAGAACTCTAGTCTCAGTCTTTGCTCCAGCAACTTCATTAACCTCGTCATTCCAAAAGCCTGCACCTTCTTTGGTTGCTTCTCTTTTCAATTTTCTGCCACAAACGACTGAAATCTCTTACAACAGACTGTAAAAGCTCTTTAATACCATTCTCTTCTTTTAAGAATACATTACAAAACATAATCCACGATCCTTGTACTTGTTTTTAGTCATTAACCATGAACCTCACTGTATATATATGCACATATTACACTGTCATTTTCATTGATATGTATTGAATTTGTACTGTGATCCGTTGTCTTATCTACTGGATTGTGTCTGTGGCCAGGTTGTCACTGCAAATGAGAATTGGACTTACCTGGTTAAATGAAGCTGAAATAAAATCCTACTATATATGCTACTGTATATATGTGTGTGTATTTTTTACACTTGTGACCATTCATCAGTTTATTCCATTCTTTGATACCTTTCTGGTGATATTGATGGTTAATACAATTCTTGTGTGGCGAGGGGGCACTAAGGGGAGGATTGCAATCCTGCCAACAACGCCAGAATATGGCGAGGGGGCACTAAGGGGAGGATTGCAATCACCGACAACGCCACCTGGGGACTTACACCCCAGGAAATTCCTAGCATAAACTTCTTAGTAAATGTACAAGACACACAGGTACGTTACTGAGGCAGAGACGTGAGTTAAAAGATTTATAAATGTATTTAATAATCACAAAAAAAAACAAAGACTGGAACAGATGAGAACTGCTGAAAAGAAAGAAGAAAAGGTGAAAAAAGTACCGGCAACTGAATGAAATAGTTAAAATGTATTTTATTATATTCTAGATACTAAAAACAGGAGGAAGGCCTCAACAATGAGTTAAAAGAACAATATATTTAAGATTTTAAAATTCAAGTTAAAACACTAGGCAGAGGCCACATGCAGAGAGGCAGACTACACAAAGGAGTGCCAGGAGTGCTACCACTACTCACCCTTGGTGCAGCAAATCAAGCAAATCACACTCACGGCAACCTCACGGCAAATGGTGCAGTCTACAGTGTCCCTGTGTATTAACGCACATGCAATAAAGTGAAGGGCCCTCACCACCGGTGCCTAGCCTCTCCTCAGTAGCACCCCGCCTAGAAAGAAAAGGATCTCAAAACAGAATTAAGCCACAAGCAAATGAACAATGATTGTAAAGCAAATATAACTCGATAAACAATAACCAGCTAATCAAAATACAAAATAACCCAGTTGGCCAGGAGCAAATTCAAACAAAAGAAATCAATAATAAAAAAAAAATAACAACTAAAGGAACTGAAGCCTAAACTCAAGGCAAAAGTCAAAAACAAAAGGTCAAACTAAATGTACCAGCCAAAACTAAATGTAAAAGATAAATCTAAACAAGTAGACAAAGGCTAAACTAAGATCCAACAAAGGCAAACTAAGGGCAAAACAAAGGACAAAACAAAGGGGCAAAACAGCAATAGTGCAGGTGAACCTAAAAGAAAGGGGAAAAACATCATTAACCAAGTTCACACTGCTTATTTAAAAAGTATTTAAAAAAAGAACAATCATCGGCCAACTCACCACAGGATGTTAAAAACTATTATCAAACCCCTGACAAGCAATGCAGCACCTGGACAGCCACAGCAGGAACAGAGCAGGAGGCAAAGAGGGGGACAAATGGTCACAGGTGTCTTATATAACTTGTTCCTGATTAGGAGGAGTTAGGAGGGACTGGCTCAAGGCTGCACTCAGCAGCTCCACCTAGAGTAGGGGAGGTTCCCCACCACACTCGCAATAAAGGTATTTATGAAGCTCTTGCTCTGAGTTTGTTGCTGTTTCTTTTTCATACCTTATCTGGTTTGCACTCTATTGTAACCATCCAAGAACACACTGATAGAGGTTTTTCCCACAATTTGTAATTAATTACAAGCCCATTTCTGTATTAGCTTTAATCAGCTACATAAATAATAGAAATGTTGATTGAATGTTGCTGTCTATATTGAAATGTCTGCTTTCCTCATGTGTCCTTTGTACTTGTACCAATTTTAATGACACTGAAAACATTAATTCACCAAAGCATCCTGTTAGATTCATTATGAGCTTTATGGTAAATCTGGAAAAACCTGATGAGTAGTTCATAGAAAATGAACTCAGTGCCATTACTGTAGGGGGTTGCAGTAGGTTTATTTGAAATTCAATATAACTGTGACCACAAATGAAGGCACATTAAATATGCCTTCATTTGCAATAACTAGTTGGGAAAAATAAAACATTCAAATTCATCACTTCATTCCATTCTTTTATACACTTTTCTGCTGATATTGACAGTTGATACAATTGTTGAAATGAATACAGTTTTTAATGTGCAATAAAGGTATTTATGAAGTTCTTGCTCTGAGTTTGTTGATGGTTTTTTTCATAACTTATCTTCATTCTGTTGGCACAGATGGTTGAGTTTTCAGAGTCACATTTTGAATAAGACTCAAGGAAAAACATTTTAGCTGAGACATGATGGATCACAATGAATCACATGTAGCATCTTGTCAGGACAGGTGCATGAATGAGAGCTTCAGCTGTGGATGATCGTGTATGAACCTACAGTATTAAATGAAGTCACACATGACAAATGTTCAAATCAAAGTGTAGAGCTGCACTTGATCATTTTTATTCTTTACACTGCCTTTGGAATGCTTTTGAATTTTTCAACAATCTGACTGATGTATCAGAACACCCCTACACTTGCTGGGATTTTCACTCGCAACAGTTTGTAGTTTAACTGTGAATGTAGTCAAAAGCAAAAAGCATCCAGTGAGCAGCAGCTCAGAGGAGGTGTGGCTCATGACGTCACCATCTCACCTGCCTTTGATTCCCAGGCAACGGCTCTGGCGTCACTACGGCGGCAGCCAGATGATATAAATGAGGAGCCTTCCTTCACTGACTCAACGTTTCTGAGGAGGTAGGGACAGCTCTGGTGGCGGCGCGTCGCCGGTGTCTCAGGCTACGAACGTCTTTGCTGGGGACATTCAGTCGCTTTCGATCCGCTCATGCTGCGGATCCTTACTGATAACGGTTCATTTTGAGCGTCTGTGAGGTTAATATCCAGGAGAACTGAATACAGATGTGACCCGGGCCACCAGACTCTGTCCTTCTCTCTCGCTCCCTGAGAGAGAAACAGAGAGTTGTTGCTCTCTCTTTCTCTCTCTCTCAGGGAGCGAGAGAGAGAAACACAGAGAGAGATGCTTATTTAAATGTAGATTATTTCCATTTCTATACATCATTTCTCCAGCAGGGAGAGTTTTTGCCTCTCTGTGTTTTCTCTCTGGGTTCCTCCTCTCTCTCAGGCAGAGAGAAAGGGAAGAGCAAGAGATCTCTCTCTTCTCTCTGTCAGGCAGAGAGCGAGTTACACAGAGCTTCCCCTCTCTCTCCTTGAGACAGATAGAGATCGAGACGCTTTTCCTCTCTCTTTCTGTCTCTATCGATGGAGAGGGAGGGAGCGAGAAGGAGAGCATGGCCTTCTTTCGCCCTCCTCAGCGAGAAAGAGAGCGTTTTCCGTAACGCTAACCCTCTTTCTCCACCAAAAGAGAAAGAGAGAGAAGAACTCTCTCTTTCTCTGCTTCTCTCTATCTCAACTTCTCTCTGTCTCAACTTCTCTGCTGTTCTCTTTCTCTTCCCTCCGCAGACAGTTCTTCTCTCCTTCTCTTTCTCCACTGAAAGAGCTTCTCTGCTCTTCTCTCTTTCTCATCTTCTCTTTCTCTTCCCTCCTCAGAGAGTTTTTTCTCTCTCTTTCTCTTAGAGTTCTTGTCTCTGAGAGAAAGAGAGTTTTTTTCTCTCTTTTCCCTCAGTGAGAAAGAGATAGTTTTTTTCTGTATAATTAATGAATAAATTGAATTGAATTGATGGCAATAAAATAAGAGTTAGAATGATGTCCTCCATCATCTCTGCCCTTCATTTTCATACAGTAGATAAGATAAGATAAACCTTTAATAGTCCCACAATGGGGAAATTCCACTGTTACTGCAGCAAAGAGCAGATGCAATAGGGTACAGGCACTCAGAATATACAGAATATAAAGATAATACAGATAGAATATAAAGACTCCAAGAAAAAAAGACTTATTAGAGGAAACAATAATAATAAATACTATAAACAGTATGACCAAAGTGACCATGTGCACTGTTTGAACAGTAAGAGAAATAAAAAGAAGAAAGGCTGCATATATAGCAGCAATTTTAAGTCCAGGAGTGAGTATGTATGTGTTTTGTGTGCATGTGGTTTGCTCAGCACAGTTGGTTGTAGTTCTTTAAGTGGAAGAAGAAAATATCTTCTTGAATCCACATCAGCAACTTGCCATTGAGGAAATATCCAAATTACAAGTAGGCACGTTACAGGCCATGAATGAGGCAAAGTGGTAAATGCAGCTCCAAAAGTCACAATTGGAAGAATCCAGATGGCTCAAATTACAAAGTGTGGATACATTACAGATAGCTGTTACTGTAGTATGACTGAGGTGTACCATGTTGGAAATAAAGCTCTTTATACTGTATACAGACAGTATTAGATGACAGTATTAGTAACAATCAGTGTGGAATTCAGCCCAGCACAGAGTACCATTGTACCTTCAAGGAAACTTTGCCGGAAAGTTTTCAGAAAGATGGAAAAAAGAAGAAAAGAAGGAAAGAAAGAAAAGAAAACATAAGCAAACAAAATATATGTGTAGTTTTTTTCAGCCTGGTTTAAGAAAATCACATCAACACACACACACACACACACACACACACACACACACACACACACACACACACACACACACACACACACACACACACACACACACACACACACACACACACACATACAGTTGTGCTCATAAGTTTACATACCCTGGCAAATAAATATAGAAATATTGTCCATTTTTCAGAAAATATGTTTGATCATGCAAAAGCTTTTCTTTCATTCAGAGTTAGTGGTCAGGCAAAGTTATTTATTATCACATAATTATATTTGCTCTTTTTAAATCATAGAGACAAGTTGAAACACCCAAATGGCCCTGATCAAAAGTATACATACCCTTGATGTTTTGGCCTGATACTATGCACACAAGTTGACACAAACAGCTTTAAATGGCTTTTAAGGGTCACTGTCCACACCTGTCACCTGTTTGAATGTAATTAGTGTGTGTGTATAAAGAGTCAGTGAGTCTATGGGCTCCTGACAGACGCCTGCACATTTCATCTAGTGCTGCAATGACTTTGCTGGATTCTGAGCCATGGGGAAAGCAAAAGAACTATGAAAAGACCTACAAGAGAAGGTATTTGAACTTTAGAAAGCAGGAAAAGGATAGAAAAACATATCCAAACATTTGACAATGCCAATCAGTAGCGTTCAAACTCTGATGAAGAAGTGGAAAATATGGGCTTCTGTTGATACCAAGCTACGCTCAGGTAGAGCAAGAAAAACTTCAGCCACAAGTGCCAGGAAAATTGTTGAGGATGCAAAGAAAAAAGCCAGAAATAACTTGAGCTGACATATAGGCTTCTCTACAGAAAAGTGCTGTGGCTGTTTGAAGATGCACAGTGGAGGTGGAAAGCGGATGTTTGGGCAAGATAATGCCCCTTGCCACGCATCCAGGTAGAACAGGTAGAATCAAGTAGAACTTGGCTGCAGGAGCACAATATCCAGGTCTTAGAGTGACCAGCTCAATCCCCGGA
This sequence comes from Toxotes jaculatrix, assembly GCF_017976425.1. Classification (NCBI taxonomy): domain Eukaryota; kingdom Metazoa; phylum Chordata; class Actinopteri; family Toxotidae; genus Toxotes; species Toxotes jaculatrix. The sequence continues at coordinate 120,289 of NC_054409.1, forward strand.
CATGAGCCCCATTGAAAATCTTTGCTGGATTATCAAAAGGTCTGTTTTAAGCAAAGGATTTGGAAGAATTAAAAACAGTAATTGAAGAAGAATGGGAGAAGATTACCCCTCAACAGTGTGAAAGGCTTGTGGAGAACATTCCAGCCAGGATTAAAACGCTACTGTGTGCTAATGGCAAGAGTATCAAAGATGAATTTTGTTATGTGATGTTTTTTTTTTTTTTTGTTCAGTTTTGAAGACATTCTTTGCTATTTGTTAACTTTGATACCGACAATGTTGAGAACTGACAAGTTGACACCATGAAGAATGTACTTTTGTTATTTTTGTCTTGATAACAATAAAGAAATGATTTGTTTTGTTTGTGCCTGTCTGATGCAGCCACACCTTGTAAAATCCCCAAAAAGATTTTTCTGCAAATATTTCATGATATTTGAGATTGTGTAAAATTTGAAGGCTGTCCCACTACTCTGTGTGTGTGTGTGTGTGTGTGTGTGTGTGTGTGTGTGTGTGTGTGTGTGTGTGTGTGTGTGTGTGTGTGTGTATATATATATATATATATATATATATATATATATATATATATATATATATATATATATATATATATATATATATATATATATATATATATATATATATATATATATATATATATATATAATGTGCTTATTGAATTGATGAATTTGCTACATTCTTCTATACACCCCTCTGGTGATACTGACAGTACAATTGCTGTACTGCAGAGAGGAGCTGTTTGAGCCTTTGGTTGAAGCTGAATCTTCTCTCCCACCTTGATGAAGGTAATGGCCCACTGTGCTGCCACTGGTGTTCAAGTCTTCTGTCCCAGCTAGCACCTGAAGCTGGACTAACCAGCCCTGGGCCTTGTCATACCTTGTTGTTGTTGGACAGCTATGAAGACTGGCCCGTCTGGATGCCACTGTCCCCAGCAGCTATATATGTCTATCTATCTATCTTAAGGTTTAGTCACCTTTGAACCTGATGACACTCCACGGTAGCACAAGACTCTGACACACAGAAAAGCTAATCTAAGTGATGATATGAAGCCTTGTGAGGTATGAAAGGATTTGTAAGACTGTGTCAGAAACAGGTTGATGTTCTGAGCTTAGAACAGAGTGTACTGCCATCTTGTGCTGAAATAAATGTCCTGCTAATAAGCTGGGACTTGACAAGTCCCACACAAAGGATCCCTGGTTTGAGTGTTTACCCCACAGTCACTGAGGCGTGGACGTCACTGGCTGTAGTCATGCCAAGGTTGTCTAAGGTGTGTGGCCAGTGGCTCTCACTGCGGGAGGAGCTGCTGGAACTGGGCTGGCAGTTTGATCCTCAGCTCCTCCTGTCCACATGCAGAAGCGGCAAGCACTGCCATCAGTGTGTGTGTGTGTGAGTGTGTATTTGAATGGGTAAACAAGAGCCAAATATAAAGCCCTTTGGATATAAGCACTATGTAAATGACAGGCAACATATAGAATAGCAAATAGTGAGTAGCACACAGTCTAAAATAGTGTATTAGCAATTTTACTGTACATGCCAATGAAAATAAGTGCAGGTGTAAAGATACAAGTTGATGCAGTGAGATTTTCATCTTTGCTTTAAGGTTATTGTGATGACAGTGTGTGGTTTTATGATGCTATAAATCATTGATAACAGACTTCTATCAAATATTATCAGACACTGAGATTGTGAATGAGTGACAAGCCACAATTTAGTAAATACATTTTATTGATGTTGTATTTATTTAAATGAAGACATGAGACTAATCTATACCATCTACAATCTATGCTCTCTAAAAAGCATCCAGCTGATCCAAAATGCTGCAGGGAGAGTACTGACTGGAATTAGCAAGAGAGATCATATTACTCCTGTACTAACTTCTCTTCATTGGCTTCCTGTAAAATCCAGAATTGATTTTAAAATCCTTCTCCTTACATATAAGGCCCTCAATGGCCAGGCTCCTTCATATCTCAAAGAGCTGATAGTGCCATATCATCCTAACAAACTGCTTCGTTCCCAGAATGCAGGTTTGCTTATGGTTCCCAAAATCTCTAAAAGTAGAATGGGAGGCCGAGCCTTTAGCTATCAGGCCCCTCTCCTATGGAACCAACTGCCAGTTTGGGTTCGGGAAGCAGACACCCTCTCTAATTTTAAAACAAAGCTTAAAACCTTCTTGTTTGATAAAGCTTATAATTAGTTGTAGTTACAGTCCTAGTTTTTTATTAAACTTATAGTTAGTCACAATTATCTCTATAGACACTGTTACAGTTAAGGATATAGCCCTTAGTAGGGCTGGCTCAGGCAACTGAATCATCCCCTAGTTATGCTGCTATAGGCCTAGGCTGCTGGGGGACATCCCATGATTTACTGCGCACTTCTTCTTCTTTCTCTTTCTCTCCTCAGACCATTAACTCTGTGTCCTCTCTGTCCCGTAGTCCTGTGTTTGTTTCTCTCTGGTCTCTCTTTCTCTGTACCTTTCTGCAGGTACCTCTGGCTCCGGAGCTGCATGTCCTATGGTCCTGGCTCCACCCACCTGCTGCTGTTTATTGTTTACAATGATCTATTTCTAACATGTTTAATGTTCCATTCTGCTACAGATAAATATTGGATTAATATTCTTTGCAAACTGTAATGTAAATAATTACCAGTCATGACAGCTTTTTGCCTCCGTGCTCTGTTTCATAATTCTAATCTGCTGAGCACACATTATCCAATAACTGTTCACTAACTGTAATGTAAATACTGACCCACATTGTCTGTATTATTATTCATGTCCTTCTCCCCCTCTCCTCCATTCCTAGCTGTCCTATCTTCCTCCTTTTCCTCCTTTCACCCAGCCCGGCCATCGGCAGGAGGGTCCCCCATCTGAGCCAGGTTCTGCTCAAGGTTTCTTCCTGTTAAAAGGGAGTTTTCCTTGCCACTGTCGCCTTAAGTGCTTGCTCTGGGGTCAGGCTCTGGGTCTCTGTAAAGCGCTTTGAGACAATTTTGATTGTGGAAGGCGCTATATAAATAAAATTGAATTGAATTAAATTGAATTGAATACCAGTGTGAGAATCTGGACCTTGAGTGAGAAATAAAGAGACGATACAAAAGGAGGGGAATGGCAAAACTGAGTCAAAAGCTTCACAGCCACATTCAGCTGGGGTCTGGTTTGTCAGTCTGCAGGTATTTCTACAAGAGGAGGAAAAAAGGAAAAACACTCTTTGTGAACACACATGGACGTTTTATCCCCTGTATCACAGTAAGTGTGAAAATGGAGCAGAATAAAAGAGTGAGAAACTGCAACAAATAACCATGAGCTGCCTACCTTTAGGTTCTCGTAGTGTTTGATGGTTTTGCAGTGGTTGATCTCAGCTTCTTTGGTTCTGCTGAAGAATGGATTACATACTGTACAGAAGAAAGCGGTCTTTGGGACTAAGAACTCCATACCTGAGGACACACACCCACACGAGAGAGACTGTGGAAATACACATGTAGAGAAATCAGTGATGAACAGTCACGGTGAATAAATAGTGTCATACCAACTGGATTGCTGGGGTCAAAAGGGGGGAGGGAGTAGTCCGTGCTCATGGGTGTTTTCATCTGTAATGTCTTCTTCATACTCTCCTCTTCTCCGTTTGTTTGGTCTTTGGACGTCTGTTGCTTTCCTAGAAGAGACAGGGACTACTTTAAAGTCCAATCTAGGACATACACAGGGGTAAAAAGACCTGGTCCTGGCTTTGCTCAACAAAGCAGATAAGCTAATAATTAAGCATTTTCCAAATGGACTTCATGTGTCTTGATCTTGGTGCTGTTATTAAACACCTGCAATGACTTATGGCAAGTACCTGCCCCAAGGACAACGTCCCATCATCTCAAACACTTGAAGAAGAGGTCAATTTGGACAAGCCTGATTCTCTACCCACTGAGGAACTGCTGCTACTCACAGTTCTACTTCAAAGAAAATCAAAGTGTACCTGTCTCTGCAGTAGGAGCTCCTGTGTCTTTGTCCTCCTGGTCCTGCATCTTCTCCTGTCCTTGTTTTGTCCAACCCCAGCATGGTCTCCTCCTCCTTGGCCTGGCTGTGACTGAGAGGATTCTCCTCTTTCTTATCGTCCTCACTCTCTGGGGTCACTGCTCCTATAGCTGGGCTGTTTGAGGAGGAGTCTGCAGGGGCAGGCACGGACAGGTGTTGGACCTCTGGGGTGGAGTCCAGGATGGGCAGTGGTGTGATTTCTAAACATAAAGACAGATTTCAGGCCAAATTTACAATTTGAAAGCAAAAACAATAAAGAAAAATATCTAGGAAAGACTGTGTTTCCTTGTGTTGATGGTAGAAGTGAAATCAGTGTGAGGCTGTACCAGTCTCAGGTGTTTGGCTGAGAGAGGACTCAGCCTGTGGAGCTGGTAAGGTGGATGCTGCAGCGGTGAGGACCGGACCCGGTGTTAAACCTGACAACCTGTCTGAGGAGTCAGCTGTTGGTGCTCTCACGGGTTCGGACTCTGATACTTGTTGATCAAACTTGAGCAGAGTTGCTGTGGCATCCGATACTGCTGTTTCTCTGGCAACCTCCATGGGTGCGTCCTAGAAGCAGAAACCCAGAAAAGGACTGATGTCATAAGACTGTGGACTTTTAAGTCTGGGACACCCCCCATCAAACATGTAGAGAAAAGCTTGATGGGATATACACAAGCTAAAATGTACCCCTGTAGTGTCCTGAGGGACAGATGTGGGAGCATCCTCCTCCTCCCTGTCTGTGGTTTCCATGGGAACAACAGCAGGAGAACACGGAAGGTCGGTAACATCTCCTTCTTCATCTAATGTCACAAAGTCACTCATGTTGAATGGGAAGTGGTCCTCGTCCTCCACCTGATTTCATGACAGGACAAAGAAACAGGGTTGTGGGTTAGGACACACAGGAGACATTTAAGTGTCCAGGTTTTGACCCAGCAGCCCCTCCTCACCATTCTGGTCTCAGCCTGTGAGCTGTTACGCTGTGCGTCCATCCAGGAGCTCTGCTTGTATCCCTCTGACCGGCAAGACCACCTGGATCCGGACAAACCTGCACCGTGTGCTCTCTTTCTCTCCCTCCTCTCTCTTTCCCTCCTCTGCCACTCCCTCCTTTCCTCCTTCCTCTTCTCCCTCTCCCTACTTGCTCTTTCATCCCACTCCCTCTCCGTCTTAGTCCTCTCCTCCTTCTCCCAGGCCCTCCTCTTCCTCTCCTTCCTCTCTCTCTCCCTCGCCTCCTTTCTGGCTTCCCTCTCTTTCCTCTCCTGCTTCTTCACCTCCTCCTCTGTGTGGTTCTTGGCCGCCTTTTTTGTCCCCTCTGCTGACTTTTTGTCCTGCTCTGTCTCTGTTTGTGTTTCCCCCTTCACACCACAGGTGAAAGCTGCTAAGTTGTTACCTGGAGTGGACCTGGTGAAACAGGGATGAAAAAGAGACATGAGACTTCCGGTGCACCTCCACTATGGCAGCAGCATAAAAAGTGAGCTCCCTGACTTCAAAGTTTAGGACGCCCGGTTCAGCTGTCAATAGGCGAGTGACATATGTGTATAAACCACAAAGGGCATTGAGTATGAAGAGAGGAAAATCAGGAAAAAAGTTTCAAAAAGCTGAGTTTTTTGCCGGAGGAGACAACGAACAAGATACGCTAGCATCAGAGCTAATGGATCGAGGTGATGAGCTAGTACGTGCGAGAGAGGCCAGCCAGAGTAGCCAAGAAGAAGAAGCCCAGTCAACTCAAAACATGGCAAGTTTGGAGACAATACTCTGACAGCTGCGGGATTTCCGTCATGAAAACTCGGACACTCTTAAAGAAATTAAGGAGGACATCAGAGTTGCAAATAACAGGATAGACGACGCTAAGAAGCAGATTGTGGAAGCTGAGGAGCGTCTACAGTGCATTGAGGATGCTACACTTGAACTCCTGGAGCTACAGAAGCAATTTGAAAACAGGCTGGTGGACCAAGAGGGACGCTCGAGGGGAGAAAATATCAGGATTCATGGGGTGAAGGAGGGAGCGGAGGACAACAACAGGTCGATGATTGATTTTATTGAGGCCCTCCTGAATGAAAATCTGGAGCTGCCTCCGTCCATTCACCTCCAGATTGAGAGAGCCCACTGGGCTCTAGCATCGCGACCTCCCGCAGATTCCCCACCGAGATCTATCGTGATAAGATTCATGAGTTTTAAGGAAGAAGGCTCAGCAGAGGTTATACTTCCTACGTCAGCTCAGGAAGTTTAACCTGCCTAAGGAGCTGCTGATCATTTTTTACAGCGCCATCATCCAGTCTGTCCTCTGCACTTCCATCACCGTCTGGTTTGGATCAGCCACCAAACGGGATAAGACTGGACTGCAACGGACAATCGGGGCTGCAGAGAGGATTATCGGCACCGACCTACCCTCCATACAAGACCTATACCAGGTCAGAGTTAGGAACCGTGCTAGAAACATCTCTGCAGACCCCTCACATCCTGGTCACAAACTGTTTAAACTCCTCCCCTCCGCCAGGCGCTTCAGAACATTGCTCGCCAAAACCAGCCGATACAAGGACAGTTTCTTTCCCCAGGCTGTGGCTCTGATGAACATGTGACTGTTTCTTTCCCCACTACCTCCTTCAGCATATTTGCACATTTTTCCACTACCTCATTTCAACGTGTCTTTTTTTTTTTGTTTTTTTGCACTATAACCTGCACTATTTCTGTCAATAGCCTGGATATATATTTATATATATGTAAATAGTTATATAGTTATCTTTAGTTTCTGGAACAAATTGCACCACCCACATTTTTGCACCATTAGTGTTCCGTCGGTTGTGTGTTGTTGTTGTTGTTGTCTTTGTTGTTGTACCGCAGGAGAGGAAGAAAAACCGGAGTCAAATTCCTTGTTTGTATGTACAAACTTGTATGTACAAACTTGGCCAATAAACCTGATTCTGATTCTGATTCTGATTCTGAGTTTTACAAAAAAGAGATAATAAAGATGGCATGGCAGAAAAGGGGATTCATGTACGAGGGGAAAAAAGTGTTTCTGGATCACGACTACGCTCCGGAGGTACTGAGAAAGCGCAAGGAATATACAGAAGCAAAAAAAGTTCTGAGAGAGAAGAAAATACGCTTCCAGAGACCGTTTCCAGCGAAATTACAGGTGTTTTACGAGGGAGAAATCTGCGTTTACAATATGGCTGAAGAGGTGACAAAGGACATGGCAAGGAGAGGGTTTCAGGTGACGGTGGTGAAACCTACGGAGAGGGGACTGGAACGGATCAAGCGCCTGACTTGGCAGGTCGGTCAAGCAAAGAAAGGCCAAACACCCAAAGAGACAGAATCAGGATTTAAACAAAAACTGCAAAGCTTTAAGAGGAATTAGGACAAGATTTAATGGACATGGGATTTATGGACAACGGCTGAATAACTTCTGGGTACTTGGTATGTGTTCTTCACAAAATTAAGATGAGAAACGGCTTCTTCAAACATAAGTTGATTTGGATTGTTTAGCTAAGGTAATTTTGACAGGGTTATCACCTCTCTATATATTTTTTAATAAGTCTGGGCTACTTTCTTTTTGTGTTTTCTTTCATTTTTTATTGGAGTTGTTGGACGCATAGGGACAAAGCTGACTGTAGCATAGAGGGCCCACTTCCCTCAGAGGAAGAGGATATCGCTCTACCAGGGCATTTATAGGACTTTATAGGACTTCTACCAGGGCATTTATAGGGTCAAAATGCAGACCCCACGCAAGGAAGTTCTCGTTAATCACTAGTTTATCAGTGTATAGTTTTGTTTTTGGTTTTATATGGTTCAGGATCGTTCACCAATTAGGTAGCATAAGGGGTAAGTGTGGAGTGAAGAAGGGGAAAAATGAACAAATATGGCAACCCAGAAAAAGTTATTAAAGATAGCTTCATATAATGTGAATGGGATACTTAACCCAATTAAAAGATCCAAGATACTAGGTAAGATGAGAAGGGAGGGGGTGGGGGTGGCTCTGTTGCAGGAGACCCACCTGTCAGAGAAAGAGCATGAAAAGCTTAAAAGAAATGGGTTTAATCAAATATTTTCTTGGTCCTATAGAATGGGTCATAGGAGAGGAGTGGCCATTGTAATATCAGGGAAAATTGCGCTTGAAAAACTTTCGGAAACATCAGACAAACAGGGAAGATATATATTGATTAAGGGGAGGCTAGAGGGAGAGTCGGTCACTATTCTCAATACATATGCCCCCCCAGGTTCAGACTGGATATTTTACAGGCAATTATTTGATTTGATGATATCAGAGGGGGAAGGTATTATGATATGGGGAGGAGACCTAAATCTCAGACTAAACCCACAACTCCACTGTTCTGTCAGGGGGATACAGAAATCTATAATCAGTAAGAAGTTGATAGGATTAATGGCAGAGATGGGAATAAGTGATGTGTGGAGAGAACTAAATCCTAAAGAAACAGACTATACATATTTCTCATCACCTCACTCAGTATACTCAAGGATAGATTATTTCTTAATGTTAAATAAGGATAGTTACAGGATTGAAAAATGTGAAATTGGGATAAGAGACCTATCAGATCATAGTCCAGTATATATAACTCTAGCCATGTCAAGAGAAACAAAAGCAACATTATGGAGGCTAAATATAAATGTATTAAAAGGGCAAATGAAGGAGCAATATATTAAAGAAATTCAGATGTATATAAAGGAGAATGACAATGGTGGTGTCTCCGTCTGTGCTGTGGGATGCGTGTAAAGCCGTAATTAGAGGGAAGCTAATTGCGACATCGTCATACTTGAAAAGGCAAAATCAGGAAAAACTCAACAAGTTAGAATCAGATCTTAAAAAACTAGAGAAAGAGCAGAAAAATAATGTGGATGAGAAAACAAACCAAGAAATCAAAAGGATTAAAACAGAGATAAATGACATCCTAGCACAGGAGATTCAAAAAAAGTTGCTGTATATGAAACAGAGATACTACGAAGAAGGAAGTAAATCTGCAAAGCTGATTGCCTATAGGTCACGTCATCATCTGCTGCTTATCTGGGTCCCTCCCACAAGTGGTGAGCCCATGGGAGGCGGTGCCACCCAGAGTGCGGTTCAAACCCACAACCCTGAGAGGGTGAGTCTCATGCTCTACCAACTGAGCTAACCAGGCAACTGCTTACCTATAGGCTAAAAAAGCAAATGGCAACTAATAATATTTACAAAATTAGAGATTCATCTAGTAATTCTATAAAATATAAAACAGAAGAGATACATAAATGTTTTGAGACATACTACAAAAATCTATATTCTCCACCAAAGACAAACAATCAGAATCAGACAGTCCTTTTATTAGAGTCTTTAAACTTACCAAGAGTGACAGAGGACCAAAACTCAGCTCTGACAAAGGAAATCCCGACAGAAGAAGTAAATTTAGCAATTTCAAAGCTGAAGACTAACAAGGCTCCAGGCACGGATGGATACACATGGGAATTTTACAAAGTGCTCAGGGAAGCATTGGTCCCCCTGCTAAAAAACTCATTTAACTGGCTGCTGAAAGAGGGAGAAATTCCAAACTCTTGGAGGGAAGCCTTCATCTCAGTTATTCCAAAAGAAGGAAAGGACAAATTAGAGTGCTCTAGTTACAGACCAGTTAGCGTTCTTAACCAAGACTATAGACTATTTACGGCTATCTTAGCCAGGGGCTTAGAAACAATTCTGCCAGATATAATTCATCAGGACCAAACTGGATTTCGAAAACAGAGACAGACACAGGACAATATTAGGCGCACATTACATGTGATGCAAAACATTATTAAAAAACGATTATGTGTTAATATATTTAACGCAAGCCAATGAGTCCCTTCCAGCACTCATGTGAACACTAGAGGACTTTGGTGGATTATCAGGCTATAAACTAAAACACAGGTTCTCACTTTTAATTATGAGCCGGTCCGGGTTATTAAAAACAGTTTCAGATTTAATTGGGATTTAAAATTCATTAAGTATTTGGGTGTAAATCTACCTCAAGACAAATCTCAATTCAAATGTACAAACTATGATCCATTCATTTCAAAATCTGATATTGTTAAATGGAATTTAATCCCATTCACTAGTTTAGTTTCAAGGGTAGAAGCGATTAAAATGAATGTTCTTCCAAGGTTGTACTATCTATTTCAGACTCTGCCAGTAGAAGTAACAGACAAAGAGTTTAAAGAATGGGATAGATTCATCTCAAGATACATTTGGAAGGGGAAAAGACCACGGATAAGAACGGATAGAACATTACAGCTATCCAGAGATAAAGGGGGCTTAGCCCTGCCCTGTCTCAAGAGCTATTATCAGGCGGCACAATTAAAAACTTTGTGGAACTTGAACAATCCCGCATACAATGCGAGATGGACAGACATTGAGTGCCTCACATCAACCAATATTCCAATACAGGCCATAATAAATGATAAAAAACTGAGAAAACCGCTTAAAGAGGAACTAAATCCATGGCTGGGTTTATCCCTTTACGTGTGGTTTGAGATTATATCAAAGAATAACCTGATAGAGCAGAGTAGGATATTGCGTTGGATTGCACATGATTCAGATTTATACCAAATACAGTAGATAAGAAGTTGAGTAGATGGGGCAGGGGACCAACAATCATTTGGGAGCTGTTTGAGAAGAAGGTTATCAGGATCTAAAAAATCAACATGGCTTAAGCAATCAGGATTTGTATAGATATCTACAGCTGAGGCATTACATGGAGCAAACTATAAAAAAGTTCAATTTTGATGAGGTAGAGTCGGGACTCATCAAATTATTTATCCTAGCATATGAATCAGATCTGGGCAAGAAATTCATTTCAAAATTATATAAAGAAGTGGAAAATGTATAAGGTAACAATACAGCATATATAAAAGAAAAATGGGAGAAAGAGGCTGGAAGGATGTTGTCAAAGGAGGAATGGGACAAGATCAATGAGCTACAATGGAAAACAACATGTTCCCTCTCATGGAGAGAATATGGTTGGCAGAACATAGTGGGATATTTTATCACACCAGCACAACAGAAATCTAAAGATACAAGATGTTGTACGAGACTATGTGGTGAAAATAAAGCCAATGATTTTCATATATTTTGGGACTGCCCATGTGTTATACCTTATTGGCAGGATTTAAAGAAATGTATGGAGAAAATTTTGAAAGTGAAACTTCCATTTACATTTGACATAATGTACTTGGGAAAAAGAAACCAGGGAATGGAAAATCCAGGGGACAAATATATATTCAGAATCATGTTGGTGGTGGGTAAAAAAGCCATCACCAGGAAGTGGCTGAAAACAGAGGCACCTAAAATGGAGGATTGGGTGGAGGTAATGCATAGCATTTATATGATGGAAAAGTTGACTTTCTTGGCTAGACTAGAATCAGATAAATTTAGGAATTTATGGAAAAACTGGGTTGTATCACCATTGAGAGCAGATTTTATCCGGTAAAAATATTGTATTTTACAGACCCGTGCTACAAAAGTTACAATGAACATGTACATGTTCATTGTTCATATGGTTTGTGTTTTTTCTATACCAGGAGAAAAAAGAAAGGGAGTAAAAATATGGATAGAAGGGAAAAATACTTCAATATATCCTTGATTTACTATATTTTATGTTTTAATTGTGAGTTTGTGCCTATTATTAATTTTGCTCCTTTGTTTTTGTATGTTCTGTATATTTGGAAAACAAATGAGATGTAAAATGCTGATGGGACAATGCTGTCTGGAATGAATAAAAACAAATAATTAAAAAAAAAGTGAGTAAACTATCATATAGACATTTCCCCTGATCTGAGTCATTTATTGGTGAAAAGATAGTTGTGTATTAAGAACCTACAGCACCACTGAACAGTCCAGTAGCACTTTAGCAAATGAGCTCACTACATATTTGTATTATTTGTAAGTTTGCAAATGAATATTCAACAGAGTTGTACACTGTCCCACTTTGTAGACGCTGTGCCTGCTCTCTAGCCTGTGGTCTACCTGTGTAGTGGTGGAAGCGAGGGAGATGGTGAGGGGAGTAGAGCTTCACGTGTGGCCTGTGGGGATGGGGGCCCACCCTGTGTTTGTTGTGAGGAGGACTTGGGGTGGGAGAACCTGAGAGGCTCCGAGACATGGAATGGGATGGAGAGCAATCCTTGGGATCCCACAGAGCTCGGCTGCCATATGGTCTGCTCTGACTGGATAACACATTGAGTGACAGACATAACCAGTGAAATGACAGAGTAAAGTTGTGTCAAGTGGCAGCTTAAACAGCAGCATTTGAATGGATGTGCATTTTTCTTATTATTGGAAACAGAAGAACAAGAGTCCAGCTGACCTTGGCAGACTTGGTTTCCAGTCAGGGTACCTTCAGAGACACACAAACATCTGTTAGCATGTGATCAAACATCTGACTCCTAAACCTGTATTTAGAGGGAATTAGAAAATTCAACTGTACGTATCAATACAAAGCTGCACTTTTCAAAATGTGTAATAAACAGTGAGTTAAATAATATTCAATGCAATGTGAAATGGTCACTTGTAGCATGAGGGCCACTCAGAATGAGCTCCTTACTCTGCAGATCCATTCACATTTAGCCTTTTTCTACAGCCTGCACATCAGTGACATGTTTGACTCTCAGCAATTACGCCAGTTTCCCTGGTCCAGATCTTTTCTCACTCACTGATTCCTCTGCCAACAAAGCTAAATGTTCTGATGTACATTTATTAGTTTTCGACTGATTTTGTAATGGCAAAAGCCTTGGTTTAATGCATTTAAACATACTATTCTGCCATCACAAGAATGCAGCTGACTTCATAACATGGAGAATCCCACTGACAGGTTAGCGCATTAGCATGGGTCGCACACATACGCAGCCTCCTCCCAAAAGTTGCTGCACTGACTGCAAATCCTGACATTTCAGTCATCTCTGAGTCTTGGTTTAAGAAATCCAGCCCCAACTCTGCTGTTTCTATCCCTGGCTACAATATTTTTGGTCAGGACAGAAGTTCCAAGGGTGTGGGGTCACTGTCTATTGTAGGGAAAAGTTGCAGTGCGCTGTGATTTCCTCTAAATCTGTGGCCAAACAGTTGGAGATGATTGTTGTACAAAGCTCTCACTGTTGCTGGTTGTTACAGGCCGCCCTCTGCCCCTGCCTGTGCTCTGCCTGCTCCAAGTGAGCTGATTGCCCCTCACACCTCCTCTGAATTTCTCCTGCTAGGGGGCTTGAATTGGGATGTGCTTGACCCTCCATCTTCTGTGCAGTTACAGCTGGATGCACTAAACCTGTCCCAGATTGTGCAGGCCCCTACCAGATACAATACCAAGACTATGGAATGTGGCACATTAATTGATGTTATACTCACCAACAGGCCAGATAGGTATACATGTGGAGCATTTTGTCAAAGCTTCAGTGACCATTATAATGTAGCTTGATTGTTTTCAAACGCCTCCAGAAAAACTTTAATGAAGAGACTTTTCCATATGACCTGACACAAGTTGAATGGCACAGAATTGGTCTTCTCCCTGATGTGGAAGTCGCCTGGACATACTTTAAAAGTTTGTTGGGTGCCATCTTGAACAAACATGCTCCTCTCAAAAGAATGAGGATAAAAAAGCATCTCAGTCCCTGGTTCAGTTCTGATCTGTCTGAGCTTATTGGCCATAAACAGCACCTATGGCTTAAAGCAAATTCTTCTAATGAAACATCAGACTGGCAGACATACAGGGCAATAAGAAACAGATGTACTCAGTCAGTCAGACACGCAAAATCCAGCTTTTTCAAACAGCAACTCGTTTGTAAGCGCTCTGACCCCCAAAATTTCTGGAACACTGTCAAATCAATAGAAAAAAAAATGTCTTCCCATTTGCCCACTGTTATTAAATCTGATGGTATTGTGATCACAGAAAAAAAAGTGGTGGATTATTTCAACAGACACTGTGTCAAAGTTGGTTGTGCTTTTGAGGATATTACACCTCCTCCCAATGTTCCTCCATCCACCCCATCATCTGTCACTCATCCACCTTCTTCAAGACATCCCCTCTTCTCCTTCCAGTCTATTGTGTCTATTGAGTCTATTGAGTGTGAGGTCCTTGCAGAGCTGTGCACCCTAGACACTCACAAATCTGCTGGACTGGATGCATTAGACCCATTCCTCCTGAAGACTGCAGCTCATGTCATCACAGCCCCTCTCTCCTGCCTTTTCAACCTCTCTCTCCAAACCTATGTGTTCCCCCAGGACTGGAAATGTGCTGCCGTCACCTCACTTTTCAAAAGAGGTGACGACTCAGACCTAAACTGCTACACACCCATATCCATTTTACCCTGCCTTTCCAAAACGTTTGAAAAACTGATCAAAAAGCGGCTTGTACACCACCTGCAGGCTCACAACATCCTTAACCCGGTGCAGTCCGGTTTTAGATCAGAACATAGTTGCATTTCTGCCTTATTAAAAGTATTAAATGACATCATTTATGCAATAGATAACAAAGAATATTGTGCAGCTGTATTTGTTGATTTGGCCAAGGCTTTTGTCTCTGTGGATCACTGTATATTGCTTAACCCTTGTATGGTGTTCGGGTCTGTGAGACCTGTTTTCAGTTTTTATCAAAAGAAAAATGATGAAATCAGACCCTTTGGCCTTGGCTCATGTTCTGTGAAAAACATATATCAGAACACATTTTCAATGACAACACACTGTACACCCCCTATTCTATTGACATTGTGAATACAATGAGTCAGTGCAAGAGAAGATTTTTGGGGGGAGGGAGTGTATTTTTGCTTTTAGGGTCCTGTGTCCAAGTGACAGAAGCACTCTTTGAATAAAGTCAAAGGTGTTGTTGTGTTGTTGAGGGTATTCCAAGTTGAGGGCGTAAATAAGTGGAAAGAGAAGGCACATGGCATGTGTAAGATTTTTAAGGCCATCCATCAGCACTGTTCCCTCCAAAATGATTGCAGTACCTGAAGCCTGTAGGTGCAGTGAGTAAGGAGAGTCCAGACTGTGTTGAGGAATCAGTGTCAGGATCCCGATTGAGGTGTGGGACATGTGTGGGTCATCATAGTCCTAAGAAGAATAAGAGCAAGCACAATTACATGTTAGTTATCACCTTGCCTATCTATGGTTCTTTGTCACTGCAACGTGTGGGCAGACTGATGACAGGGTATACAGAGCAATCCTTAAGTTCAATTTAATACCTTTTAATATCTTTTTTACGACCTTTGGATTTTTTTAAAACCATCAGGACACTGAGTTGCAAGTGTTAATCAGCGACCTTATTAACGCTGACTTAGATTTTGACATATATGGGTTAGGGGTTAGGGTTAGGGTTATATTCAGGGTTATAAGACTATAGACAACAGAATAGATTTAGAGACTGACTGATGTTGTTGACTGTAAGTTCTACATACTGTAGGCACTGTATATCCTGCACTTTCTGCTTTAGCACTTGTGGTTAGATGCTAAACTGCATTTGGTTACCTTGTCCTTGTACATGTGTAATGACAATAAAGTTGAATGTAATGAGATTTATTTGACTTCCCTACTACAGAGCTGAGCCAGTCCTTAAACGCTGGCTCTTCCACCCAGATGTCAGAAAAGCTGCATCTGCCCATGACAGCGATGATGGTTGTCTGGACGTTGAAGATTTGCCTGAAGTAAACGTGAGCCAGCCAGTTGACTGTCCAGTTGAGCTGAGCACGCAAAGTGTTTGAGATGTGGTACAAGCACTGAATATGACATCAGCATTAAACATACAAAGTTGAGAGTTCAGGATTGAGGCGAGCATCTTTGATTATGTGCCCAGAAATGCTAAAGCCCACATTTAAAGGAACTAACAGGAAGTTTAGCAAATAGAATTTCAATGGGAATAGGACACCTCATAGTCTGACAAAATAATAGCCATTTTTAAAAAAATAGTAGCTCTAAAAGACAGTTAACACTTATAATGGCCTTAAAATTATATAGTTAAGAAAAAAAGTGTTAAAGCAAGCAGAATGTTTTGTATTTTGGATTGTGGAAAGTAGCCACCTTTTGCTTTGATGACAGCTTTGCACACTGTTGGCATTGTGTCAATGAGTTTGATGAGGTAGTCACCTGGAATGGTTTTCCAACAGTCTTGAAGGAGTTCCCAGAGGTGCTGAGCACTTGTTGGCTGTTTTCCCTTCAGTCTGCGCTCCAAGTGATCCCAAAGCATCTGAATTGTGTAGGTGAGGTGACTGTGGAGGCCAGGTGGTCTGATGACGTGGCTGCAGAATGCTGTGGTAGCTATGCTGGTTAAGTGTGCCTTGAATTTGGAATAAATGAGCAAGAGTGTGAGCAGCAAAGCACCCCCACACCATCACACCTCCTCACATAAAGAAAAAACAGTGAATGAGAAGGTGTGTCCAAACTTTTGACTGGTACTGTAAATAAAGCAGCAATGATTGAGGCTAAGTGGAAGAGACACAATACTGTGGTGCTGAATTGAATAATAGGGACTACAGACACGTTCCAAAGCATGTGTTTAAAGTGTGCATTGTCATCTCCAAGGATGACAGGAAGCCCACGGAGGACTGCTGTTGGCTTTACAGTAACATGTGTACTGTGGAAAAAAAAGGGAAATAAAGATGAGTCCAAAATGGTGAAGGGGAGACAATTAACAGCTGTGTATACACAATGCAGTTGCGCAAGTTTACCTCCCAAATAATGAAAATGTTTTTGTACTGTGTGTGTGAGAAAGCTACCTGAGGTGCGACTTGCTACAGATGCTCCTGAAGTTTGTGGCCGGCACGTCCCCCCTTGGACTTGAAAATGGCAAAGAAGCGAGGAGTGTATAGCATCCTGACCAGCTGCATCACTGTGTGGTATGGCACCTGCACCACTGTGTGGTATGGCACCTGCACCGTGTCCTGTCAAAGGAAAACTACATCAGGTAGTGAGAGCAGCTGAAAGGATAGTGGGTGTCTCTCTCCCCTCCCTCCAGGACATCTAGCACACTTGCCTCACCTGCAAAGCCCTCTGCATTGCAGGCGATCCCACCCACCCGTCCAACAGCTTCTTCAGTCTGCTGCCATCCAGAGGGAGACTGAAGAGCCTCTGGGCGAGGACCAGCAGAATGAGAGACAGCTTGGTCCACCAAGCTGTCAGGATGCTGTAGTGCTGTGCGATAGTACGATATATATCGTTAAATGATAGAAAAATGTCTATCGTATGATACAGTCCTCTATCGTTTTTATCGTAATATCGTCCGCTAGTGGTAGCATGGTCGTAGGGATGGAGTGGACAACAAACGTCGAACCAACAGAGGAGGAATTGGTCCCCAAACAAGGGAAAAGGAACTCCGCTGTTTGGTTTTGGTTTGGACATTGTTACATGCAAGAGATCATGTCTTAAGCCTGAAAGAGTTGACCAGCTTGTCTTCCTATTTCTCAACCTGAAAGAAAAGTTTGATGCTGAGGTTTAATTTTATGTCAGAACAAGTCTCTTCTACCTCTGAAACAGTTCATTTAATAGCACTAGGCCTATTTGTTAAATGGTAGGCATACTTGAATGTTACTAGCACTTTATGTTGCTACTGTATTTTATTTCTTTGCACTTTATTGCACTACTTGAAAACTGAATACTGTATCTGAGTGGGTCTGTTACTGTACTTGATTTCTTTGCACTTTATTGCATTACTTGAAAACTGATTACACCATCAGATATTTCTGAATGGTATTTGTTCATTTAATATATTACATTTTAATTTATTTTATTATAGTTTTTTTAATTGACCAGTAAGAAAACAGTAACAAAAAGACTTCATTGTTTCAATCTTTAAAATTGTTTAATAAAACAAAAGGAGAAAAGATAAGATAAATTTGCATTCTTGTGTGGATATATATAATTTTAAGAAGAAATTCTATATCGGGATATAATTTTTTTCCCATATCGCACAGCACTAGGATGCTGAACTCTCTCCCCGTCCTGCCGTCCCTCTCCCTGCTGACCCCCGCACACACCAACTCTGGACCCTGACCCACCCACCCCCTCTGACCCTCACCACCAGAACTATGGACTCACACACACCACCAGTCTGATCTGAACTCACACCTGCACTTTAACTCAGCTGCTGCTATGTGCCCTGCTGCTGCTCAAATGACATATTGGAGCTAAAATCACACACAAATTCTGTGACACACCTATTTGTATTATTGGTATTATATACAAGTTTATCTGTATTATATACAAGTCTATTTGTATTATATAAAAGCTCTTTCTTTCTCTACTAAGTTCTCTTTCTCTATCTGATAGTGTTATGTTTATATAACACACAGTGGACAGCACAGTGCCGACCCTGCTAAAAGCCCGGGATGCAGCCTATAGGTCAGGAGATAGGCTGGCTTACAGCAGGGCCCGGAAAGAAGTGAAAAAGGGCATCCAGGTGGCAAAACACAGCTACAAGCAGCGCATTGAGGAGCACTTGAATGATAACAACCCACGTCAGGTAACATGTGGAAAGGCATCAGGACCATCACGGATTACAAGAGCAGCGACCAGCAGGTCGGCCATGATCACATCTTAAACAGCTTCTTGGCACGCTTGGACTCTCCAAGCAGCAGAAGGACTGTACATCTTCCTCAGCCAGAGGTGCAGCATCAGCCTCTCGTCCTGCAGCTGCACCAAGTGACCTCCGCCATGAGGAGGATCAACATCAACAAGGCTCTAGGTCCAGACAAGGTGTCAGGTCGTACCCTGACGTCATGCGCTGAGCAACTGGCAGGAGTTTTTCTGGACATTTTCAAGCTGTCCATGCAGCTTTCCATGGTCCCTGCATGCCTGACGCCCTCCATCATTGTGCCTGTGTCGAAGAAAGCAACCATCACCTGCCTCAATGATTACCGACCTGTTGCTCTGACTCCAGTCATCATGAAGTGCTTGGAGAGGATAAACCTAAAGTACATCAAGGACGCCAACCCTGCTGGCCTGGACAGCCTCCAGTTTGCCTACACAAGCGTTCTAGGGAGGATGCAGTCTGGTTAGCACTTGACACAGCCCTGACTCACCTGCAGCATCCTAACACCTATGTTACAGGGCCACAATCAAAACCTTTACAGGGCCACAATCAAAAGTGTCCTGTGCCTCAGTGTGACAGTGTGCTATGGTAGCTGCACAGCACAGGAGATTGTCAGCCGTCGGCTAGCAGATCTGGACTCAGTTTACACTGCTCCAGTGCAGAAAAGGGCCAGACGCATTGCAACATATCCCACCCACCTGGGCAACACCAAATCACCAACAGACTCAGGGACAGCTTCTTCCTCAGCGCCGTAAAAGCAACAGCCCCACCACAGTGAAAACACTCAAATCCCATCCCCATACAGGACCCTCAAACATGCCCCCAACCGCACCCCCACCCCCATACTCACAGCATTCCATACACTGGACTTGCACTAAGCTGCACTTTATTACTTACTTACTTTACTTTGTGTTTATATTTTCATAAGTGTTCTTTTTTAAGGATTTGTGTTATTTATTTATATGTGTGCCTTAAAGCCAGGAGTCTCTGCAAAATTTCGTCATGTTCGCATAATAACAATAAAGACTCTTGAATCTTGAATATGTTTTTATTTTTGTATAGCTATTTTTCTAATTTATCTAGTGTAACACTGTGGGCCTAGGGAGCACTGCAATTTCAAAACCTGTGTATGACCTGTACATATGGTTTTGACAATAAAGCTGACTTTGACTTTGAAGGGCTAACGTCGTTAGCGCTAGCTTACAAGTGCTCATTACATCAACGTGTGTAAGCTAGCGCTAGCCCTTCACATAGATCTTGTAAAACTACTCATTCATTCTAACTTTTAGGATAACTCAAAGAATTTCAGCAAACGTATTGTGCTTCTTAACAGTTGCTAAATCAAGTGCTACAGCCATTGATGCTGCAGTAAATCTTTAATGTTAAGTGGGACATTTAGTGAAAGCGTTAACGACGTTAGCCCTAGCTAACGCGCTATCTACACATGCTAACCTCTGTGGTGTCTGTTGGGACCGACTCCCAGCAAAATAAATAAATAAATAAAAAAGCAGTGTCATTTCAGCTTGCTTAGGAGTATTTGAATTGGCATTCTGAAGACATACGGTTAACCTGAAACCTTTCGCCGACAGATGAAGCATATGGCGTAAGACCTAAAGAACTTACTAAATAAAAAGCCGATAAAATCTTCCAGTTTGCAGCAACTTACCTTAACATTGACAGAGCCACAAGCTTTCTTCCGCTTTCAACGTGCTTGTGGACATTACCGAGCACGTCTTCACGGGGAAATGCGCGTGTCACACAGCCAAGTGCTGCCACCTAGTGTCGGGCATAGGTGTCAGGTTGTGAGGACGGCTCTTCATCACTCATACTTTCTCAGGCTGATGTCTTTAATTACTTTCTTCACTAAAAAGTTTTATTAACTAAGTTTAACATAGCAGAGTCAGCAAAGTAAGCACACATCAGTTAAGTTCGCTTCTTATTTTAAGTTATATTAGCAATTACATTTTACAGTGTTCATACCTACGCTCTTTGCTCAATATTCAGAACTCTAGTCTCAGTCTTGGCTCCAGCAGCTTCATTAACCTCGTCATTCCAAAAGCCTGCACCTCCTTTGGTTGCTTCTCTTTTCAATTTTCTGCCGCAAACGACTGAAATCTCTTACAACAGACTGTAAAACTCAGCTCTTTAATACCATTATCTTCTTTTAAGATTACATTACAAACCATAATCCATGATCCTTGTACTTGTTTTTAGTCATTTACCATGAACCTCACTGTATATATATGCACATATTACACTGTCATTTTGATTGATATGTATTGAATTTGTACTGTGATCCTTTGTCTTATCTACTGGATTGTGTCTGTGGCCAGATTGTCACTGCAAATGAGAATTGGTTCTCAATGGACTTACCTGGTTAAATGAAGCTGAAATAAAATCCTACAAAATATGCTACTGTATATATGTGTGTGTGAGTGTGTATTTTTAACAATTGTAGCAATTCATCAGTTTATTCCATTCTTTCATACCTTTCTGCTGATATTGATGGTTAATACAGTTCTTGAAATGAATCCACTTTTTAATGTACAATAAAGGTATTTATGAAGCTCTTGCTCTGAGTTTGTTGCTGTTTCTTTTTCATACCTTATCTGGTTTGCGCTCTATTGTAACCATCCAAAAACACACTGATAGAGGTTTTTCCCACAATTTGTAATTAATTACGAGTCCATTTCTGTATTAGCTTTAATCAGCTACATAAACAATAGAAATCTTGATTGAATGTTGCTGTCTATATTGGAATGTCTGCTTTCCTCATGTGTCTTTTGTACTTGTACCAGTTTTAATGACGCTGAAAACATTAATTCACCAAAGCATCCTGATAGATTCATTATGAGCTTTATGGTAAATCTGGAAAAACCTTACGAGTAGTTCATAGAAAATGAACTCAGTGCCATTACTGTTGGGGGTTACAGTAGGTTTATTTGAAATTCAATATAACTGTGACCACAAATGAATAAGGCACATTAATTATGTGTTCATTTACAATAACTAGTTGGGAAAAATAAAACTGATATTGACTGTTGATACAATTGTTGAAATGAATACAGATTTTAATGTGCAATAAAGGTATTTATGAAGCTCTTGCTCTGAGTTTGTTGATGGTTTTTTTCATAACTTATCTTCATTCTGTTGGCACAGATGGTTGAGTTTTCAGAGTCATTTTGAATAAGACTCAAGGAAAAACATTTTAGCTGAGACATGGTGGATCACAATGAATCCCATGTAGCATCTTGTCGGGACAGGTGCATGAATGTGAGCTTCAGCTGTGGATGATCATGTATGAACCTACAGTATTAAATGAAGTCATACATAACAAATGTTCAAATCAAAGTGTAGAGCTGCACTTGATCATTTTTATTCTTTACACTGCCTTTGGAATGCTTTTGAATTTTTCAACAATCTGACTGATGTATCAGAACACCCCTACACTTGCTGGGATTTTCACTCTCAACAGTTTGTAGAGTTTAACTGTGAATGTAGTCAAAAGCAAAAAGCATCCAGTGAGCAGCAGCTCAGAGGAGGTGTGGCTCATGACGTCACCATCTCACCTGCCTTTGATCCCCAGGCAACGGCTCTGACGTCACTACGGCGGCAGCCAGATGATATAAATGAGGAGCCTTCCTTCACTGACTCAACGTTTCTGAGGAGGTAGGGACAGCTCTGGTGGCGGTGCGTCGCCGGTGTCTCAGGCTACCAACGTCTTTGCTGGGGGCATTCAGTCGCTTTCGATCCGCTCACGCTGCGGATCCTCACTGATAACGGTTCATTTTGAGCGTCTGTGAGGTTAATATCCAGGAGAACTGAATACAGATGTGACCCGGGCCACCAGACTCTGTCCTTCTCTCTCTCTCTCTCTCCCTGAGAGAGAAACAGAGAGTTTTTGCTCTCTCTTTCTCTCTCAGGGAGCGAGAGAGAGAAACACAGAGAGAGATGCTTATTTAAATTTCCATGTATTGAAATGGAAATAATGTATATACATTATTAGAGTTTTTGCCTCTCTGTGTTTTCTCTCTGGGTTCCTCCTCTCTCTCAGGCAGAGAGAAAGGGAAGAGCAAGAGATCTCTCTCTTATCTCTCTCAGACAGAGAGCGAGTTACACAGAGAGCTTCCCCTCTCTCTCCTTGAGACAGATAGAGATCGAGATGTTTTTCCTCTCTCTTTCTGTCTCTATCGATGGAGAGGGAGGGAGCGAGAAGGAGAGCATGTCCTTCTTTAGCCCTCCTCAGCGAGAAACAGAGCGTTTTCCGTAACGCCAGTGGCTGTTTTTGGCACAAGCTACTACTCACTGGCCTTGCTGTCATCAGTATCAATCATTCAATAGAGGAGCAGATTTTGTATAATGACATTATTGATGATTTTGCATCAAGGAAGGCCAGAAAGCTCAGGTTTTAGTTTTAGTTTTTTGTTTGCTGCTCTTATTGCAATAGTGTTAGAATTAGATTTCCTGTAGTGTGATTTCATTTGTGTGATGAAGGATTTGTGCTATTCAGAATACTTATTCTATATTTTATTTATATATTATTCTTTTATTTTTTAAATTATTCTAAAATAATGAAATTATATTGTTTTTATCTTATATCATTATTATCTGCTGTTGTTATGTATGATTGTGTATATTTTTGCCACTTTTATGTATATAGAGTATATTTATTTAATTTCTGATAACTTTAATTTTGAGTAATTCAATGCAGAACCGCCACTGCGTAACGCTAACCCTCTTTCTCCACCGAAAGAGGGTTAGTTCTATTCTACAGCATTCTGTTCTGCAGACAGTTCTTCTCTCCTTCTCTTTAGCCACGAAAGAGGAGAGAAGAACTTTCTCTTTCTCTGCTTCTCTGCTCTTCTCTCTATCTTCTCTCTTTCTCTTCCCTCCACAGAGAGAAAAAAACTCTCTACAATGTTACTACAATATAAGGAATGCTGTAGAAGAGAACATAGAACGGAATGCTGCAAAATAGAACGTAGAACAGAATGCTGTAGAAGAGAACGTAGAACGGAATGCTGTAGAATAGAACGCAGATCGGAATTCTGTAGAGTAGAACGTAGAACAGAATACTGTAGTATAGAACGCAGAACAGAATTCTGTAGAATAGAACGTAGAACAGAATGCTGTAGAATAGAACGCAGAACAGAATACTGTACAATAGAACGTAGAACAGAATGCTGTAGAATAGAACGCAGAACGGAATGCTGTGGAATAGAACGTAGAACGGAATACTGTAGAAGAGAACGCAGATCAGAATTCTGTAGAGTAGAACATTAAACAGAATGCTGTAGAATAGAACGCAGAACAGAATACTGTAGAATAGAACGCAGAACAGGATACTGTAGAATAGAACGTAGAACGGAATGCTGTAGAATAGAACGTAGAACGGAATGCTGTAGAGGAGAATGTAGAACGGAATGCTGTAGAAGAGAACTCAGAACGGAATGCTATAGAACAGAACGCAGAACGGAATCCTGTAGAAGAGAACGTAGAACGGAATACTGTAGAATAGAACGCAGAACAGAATTCTGTATAATAGAACGTAGAACGGAATGCTGCAAAATAGAACGTAGAACGGAATGCTGTACAAGAGAACGTAGAACGGAATGCTGTAGAATAGAACGTAGAACGGAATGCTGTAGAAGAGAACACAGATCAGAATTCTGTAGAGTAGAACGTAGAACAGAATGCTGTAGAATAGAACGCAGAAACAGAATACTGTAGAATAGAACGCAGAACAGGATACTGTAGAATAGAACGTAGAATGGAATGCTGTAGAATAGAACATAGAACGGAATGCTGTAGAATAGAACACAGAACAGAATGCTATAGAATAGAATGCAGAACGGAATACTGTAGAATAGAACGTAGAACGAAATGCTGTAGAATAGAACGTAGAACGGAATGCTGTAGAAGAGAACACAGATCGGAATTCTGTAGAGTAGAACAGAATGCTGTAGAATAGAACGCAGAACAGGATACTGTAGAATAGAACGTAGAACGGAATGCTGTAGAATAGAACGTAGAACGGAATGCTGTAGAAGAGAGCGTAGAACGGAATGCTGTATAATAGAACGTAGAACGGAATGCTGTAGAATAGAACGTAGAACGGAATGCTGTAGAAGAGAACGCAGAACAGAATGCTGTAGAAGAGAACGCAGAACAGAATGCTATAGAATAGAATGCAGAACAGAATACTGTAGAATAGAACATAGAACGGAATGCTGTAGAATAGAACGTAGAACAGAATGCTGTAGAAGAGAACACAGAACAGAATGCTGTAGAATAGAATGCAGAACAGAATACTGTAGAATAGAACATAGAACGAAATGCTGTAGAGTAGAACGTAGAACGGAATGCTGTAGAAGAGAACACAGATCAGAATTCTGTAGAGTAGAACGTAGAACAGAATGCTGTAGAATAGAACGCAGAACAGAATACTGTAGAATAGAACGCAGAACAGGATACTGTAGAATAGAACGTAGAACGGAATGCTGTAGAATAGAACGTAGAACAGAATGCTGTAGAAGAGAACACAGAACAGAATGCTATAGAATAGAATGCAGAACAGAATACTGTAGAATAGAACATAGAACGAAATGCTGTATAATAGAACGTAGAACGGAATGCTGTAGAATAGAACGTAGAACAGAATGCTGTAGAATAGAACGCAGAACAGAATACTGTAGAATAGAACGTAGAACGGAATGCTGTAGAATAGAACGTAGAACAGAATGCTGTAGAAGAGAACATAGAAAAGAATGCTATAGAATAGAACGCAGAACAGAATACTGTAGAATAGAACGTAGAACGGAATGCTGTAGAACAGAACGTAGAACGGAATGCTGTAGAAGAGAATACAGATCAGAATTCTGTAGAGTAGAACGTAGAACACTGTAAAATGTAACTTAGAAGGGAATACTGTATATTCCTTACAGAGAAAGAGAGAGATTTTTTCTCTCTCTTTCTCTCAGGGTTCTTCTCTCTCTGAGAGAAAGAGAGAGTTTTTTCTCTCTTTCTCTGTAAGGCGCTGTATAATTAATGAATAAATTGAATTGAATTGATGGCAATAAAATAAGAGTTAGAATGATATCCTCCATCATCTCTGCCCTTCATTTTCATACAGTAGATAAGATAAGATAAGATAAACCTTTAATAGTCCCACAATGGGGAAATTACACTGTTACAGCAGCAAAGAGCAGATGCAATAGGGTACAGGCACTCAGAATATACAGAATATACAGATAGAATATAAAGACTCCAAGAAAAAAAATGACTTATTAGACCAAAGTGACCATGTGCACTGTTTGAACAGTAAGAGAAATAAAAAGAAGAAAGGCTGCACATATAGCAGCAATTTTAAGTCCAGGAGTGAGTATGTGTGTGTTTTGTGTGCATGTGGTTTGCTCAGCACAGTTGGTTGTAGTTCTTTAAGTGGAAGAAGAAAATATTTTCTTGAATCCACATCAGCAACTTGCCATTGAGGAAATATCCAAATTACAAGTACGCACATTACAGGCCATGAATGAGGCAAAGTGGTAAATGCAGCTCCAATAGTCACAACTGGAAGAATCCAGATGGCTCAAATTACAAAGTGTGGATACATTACAGATAGCTGTTACTGTAGTATGACTGAGGTGTACCATGTTGGAAATAAAGCTCTTTATACTGTATACAGACAGTATTAGATGACAGTATTAGTAACAATCAGTGTGGAATTCAGCCCAGCGCAGAGTACCATTGTGCCTTCAAGGAAACTTTGCTGGAAAGATTTCAGAAAGACGGAAAAAAGAAGCAAAGAAGGAAAGAAAGAAAAGAAAACATAAGCTCAGCAAAATATATGTGTAGTTTTTTTCAGCCTGGTTTAAGAAAATCACACACACACACACACACACACAGTTGTGCTCATAAGTTTACATACCCTGGCAAAATGTGTGAAATATTGTCCATTTTTCAGAAAATGTGTTTGATCATGCAAAAGCTTTTCTTTCATTCAGAGTTAGTGGTCAGGCAAAGTTATTTATTATCACATAATTATATTTGCTCTTTTTAAATCATAGAGACAAGTTCAAACACCCAAATGGCCCTGATCAAAAGTATACATGCCCTTGAAGTTTTGGCCTGATACTATGCACACAAGTTGACACAAACAGCTTTAAATGGCTTTTAAGGGTCACTGTCCACACCTGTCACCTGTTTGGCTGTAATTAGTGTGTGTGTATAAAGAGTCAGTGAGTCTGACAGACACCTGCACATTTCATCTAGTGCTGTACTGACTTTGCTGGATTCTGAGACATGGGGAAAGCAAAAGAACTATGAAAAGACCTACAAGAGAAGGTATTTGAACTTTAGAAAGCAGGAAAAAGATAGAAAAACATATCCAAACATTTGACAATGCCAATCAGTAGTGTTCAAACTCTGATGAAGAAGTGGAAAATATGGGCTTCTGTTGATACCAAGCTACGCTCAGGTAGAGCAAGAAAAACTTCAGCCACAAGTGCCAGGAAAATTGTTAGGGATGCAAAGAAGAAAGCCAGAAATAACTTGAGCTGACATATAGGCTTCTCTACAGAAAAGTGCTGTGGCTGTTTGAAGATGCACAGTGGAGGTGGAAAGCGGATGTTTGGGCAAGATAATGCCCCTTGCCACGCATCCAGGTCAAGTAGAACTTGGCTGCAGGAGCACAATATCCAGGTCTTAGAGTGACCAGCTCAATCCCCGGACATGAGCCCCATTGAAAATCTTTGCTGGATTATCAAAAGGTCTGTTTTAAGCAAAGGATTTGGAAGAATTAAAAATAGTAATTGAAGAAGAATGGGAGAAGATTAGCCTTCAACAGTGTGAAAGGCTCGTGGAGAACATGCCAGCCAGGATTAAAGCGCTACTGTGTGCTAATGGCAGGAGTACTAAATAAGAATTTTGTTATGTGATGGTTTCTTCATATTTTGTTCAGTTTTGAAGACATTCTTTGCTATTTGTTAACTTTGATACCGACTATGTTGAGAACTGAAGTGTTGACACCATGAAGAATTTACTTTTGCTTTTTTTGTCGATAACAATAAAGAAATGATTTGTTTTGTTTGTGTCTGTCTGATGCAGCCACAGCTATGAAGACTGGCCCGTCTGGATGCCACTGTCCCCAGCAGCTATCTGTCTATCTATCTACTATAGGTATCTGTAAGAAAAGATCTTTGACTCACAGAAAAGCTAATCTAAGTGATGATATGAAGCCTTGTGAGGTATGAAAGGATTTGTAAGACTGTGTCAGAAACAGGTTGATGCTCTGAGCTTCGAACAGAGTGTACTGCCATCTTGTGCTGAAATAAATGTCCTGCTAATAAGCTGGGACTTGACAAGTGCCACACAAAGGATCCCTGGTTTGAGTGTTTACCCCACAGTCACTGAGGCGTGGACGTCACTGGCTGTAGTCATGCCAAGGTTGTCTAAGGCGTGTGGCCAGTGGCTCTCACTGCAGGAGGAGCTTCTGGCACGGGGCTGGCAGTTTGATCCTCAGCTCCTCCTGTCCACATGCAGAAGCGGCAAGCACTGCCATCAGTATGTGTGTGTGTGTGAGTGTGTATTTGAATGGGTAAACAAGAGCCAAATATAAAGTCCTTTGGATATAAGCACTATGTAAATGACAGGCAACATATAGAATAGCAAATAGTGTGAGTAGCAGACAATAGTGTATTAGCAATTTACTGTACATGCCAATGAAAATAAGTGCAGGTGTAAAGATACAAGTTGATGCAGTGAGATTTTCATCTTTGCTTTAAGGTTATTGTGATGACAGTGTGTGGTTTTATGATGCTATAAATCATTGATAACAGACTTCTATCAAATATTATCAGACACTGAGATTGTGAATGAGCGACAAGCCACAATTTAGTAAATACATTTTATTGATGTCTTATTTGAATGGAGACATGAGACTAATCTATACTAGTGTGATAAAGAGACGATACAAAAGGAGGGGAATGGCAAAACTGAGTCAAAAGCTTCACAGCCACATTCAGCTGGGGTCTGATTTGTCCGTCACATTCACCGTCTTCTCAGTCTGCAGGTATTTCTACAAGAGGAGGAAAAAAGGAAAAACACTCTTTGTGAACACACGTGGACGTTTTATCACCTGTATGACAGTAAGTGTGAAAATGGAGCAGAATAAAAGAGGGAGAAACTGCAACAAATAACCATGAGCTGCCTACCTTTAGGTTCTCGTAGTGTTTGATGGTTTTGCAGTGGTTGATCTCAGCTTCTTTGGTTCCGCTGAAGAATGGATTACATACTGTACAGAAGAAAGCGGTCTTTGGGACTAAGAACTCCATACCTGAGGACACACA
The DNA here is from genome assembly GCF_017976425.1 of Toxotes jaculatrix. NCBI lineage: Eukaryota > Metazoa > Chordata > Actinopteri > Toxotidae > Toxotes > Toxotes jaculatrix. The sequence continues at coordinate 149,154 of NC_054409.1, forward strand.
CCCACACACACCCACACACACACACACACCCACCCACACACACACACACACACACACACACACACACACACACACACACACACACACACACACACACACACACACACACACACACACACACACACACACACACACACACACGAGAGTGACTGTGGAAATACACATGTAAAGAAATTAGTGATGAACAGTCACGGTGAATAAATAGTGTCATACCAACTGGATTGCTGGGGTCAAAAGGGGGGAGGGAGTAGTCCGTGCTCATGGGTGTTTTCATCTGTAATGTCTTCTTCATACTCTCCTCTTCTCCGTTTGTTTGGTCTTTGGACGTCTGTTGCTTTCCTAGAAGAGACAGGGACTGCTTTAAAGTCCAATCTAGGATATACACAGGGATAAAAAGACCTGGTCCTGGCTTTGCTCAACAAAGCAGATAAGCTAATAATTAAGCATTTTCCAAATGGACTTGATGTGTCTTCATCTTGGTGCTGTTATTAAACACCTGCAATGACTTATGGCAAGTACCTGCCCCAAGGACAACGTCCCATCATCTCAAACACTTGAAGAAGAGGTAAATTTGGACAAGCCTGATTCTCTACCCACTGAGGAATTGTTGCTACTCACTGTTCTACTTCAAAGAAAATCAAAGGTAACACACAGCCTTTTATCACTTCCTTAGCTCCTCCCCTGTTCAGGTGAGCTTTTCTACCCACACCCACACACTAACTAAACTCTCTGGATCTGAGATTCTTTAACAAGTTTGTTGATGGTTTTTTTCATAACTTATCTTCATTCTGTTGGCACAGATGGTTCAGTTTTCAGAGTCACATTTTGAATAAGACTCAAGGAAAAACATTTTAGCTGAGGCATGGTGGATCACAATGAATCACGTGGTATCTTGTCAGGACAGGTGCATGAATGTGAGCTTCAGCTGTGGATGATCATGTATGAACCTACATTATTAAATGAAGTCATACATGACAAATGTTCAAATCAAAGTGTAGAGCTGCACTTGATCATTTTTATTCTTTACACTGCCTTTGGAATGCTTTTGAATTTTTCAACAATCTGACTGATGTATCAGAACACCTCTACACTTGCTGGGATTTTCACTCGCAACAGTTTGTAGAGTTTAACTGTGAATGTAGTCAAAAGCAAAAAGCATCCAGTGAGCAGCAGCTCAGAGGAGGTGTGGCTCATGACGTCACCATCTCACCTGCCTTTGATTACCAGGCAACGGCTCTGGCGTCACTACGGCGGCAGCCAGATGATATAAATGAGGAGCCTTCCTTCACTGACTCAACGTTTCTGAGGAGGTAGGGACAGCTCTGGTGGCGGTGCGTCGCCGGTGTCTCAGGCTACCAACGTCTTTGCTGGGGGCATTCAGTCGCTTTCGATCCGCTCACGCTGCGGATCCTTACTGATAACGGTTCATTTTGAGCGTCTGTGAGGTTAATATCCAGGAGAACTGAATACAGATGTGACCCGGGCCACCAGACTCCGTCCTTCTCTCTCGCTCCCTGAGAGAGAAACAGAGAGTTTTTGCTCTCTCTTTCTCTCTCAGGGAGTGACACAGGAGAAACACAGAGAGAGATGCTTATTTAAATTTCCATGTATTGAAATGGAAATAATGTATATACATTATTAGAGTTTTTGCCTCTCTGTGTTTTCTCTCTGGGTTCCTCCTCTCTCTCAGGCAGAGAGAAAGGGAAGAGCAAGTTACACCACAGAGCTTCCTCTCTCTCTCCTTGAGACAGATAAAGATCGAGATGTTTTTCCTCTCTCTTTCTGTCTCTATCGATGGAGAGGGGGGGAGCGAGAAGGAGAGCATGTCCTTCTCTAGCCCTCCTCAGCGAGAAACAGAGGAGGGCTAGAAGGATTTGTGCTATTCAGATATTTATTCTATATTTTATTTGTATATTATTTTTTTATTTTTTAAAATTATTTTAAAATTATAAAATAATAAAATTATATTGTTTTTATTTTACATCATTATTATCTGCTGTTGTTATGTATGATTGTGTATATTTTTACCACTTTTATGTATATAGAGTATATTTATTTAATTTCTGATAACTTTAATTTCTAAATTGTTTTGGCAATGTTGAGTTGGAGATTGTTATAATATAAATATTGTTATAATAAAACATGGTGGGTTAGGGTTAGGGTCTCTTTCTCTCAGAGTTCTTGTCTCTCTGAGAGAAAGAGAAAGTTTTTTTTCTCTCTTTCTGTCAGAGAGAGTTCTTCTCTCTCTGAGAGAAAGAGAGTTTTCTCTGTATAATTAATGAATAAACTGAATTGAATTGATGGCAATAAAATAAGAGTTAGAATGATATCCTCGATCATCTCTGCCCTTCATTTTCATACAGTAGATAAGATAAGGTAAGATAAGGTAAGATAAGATAAGATAAACCTTCAATGGGGAATTTACACTGTTACAGCAACAAAGAGTAGATGCAATAGGGTACAGGCACTCAGAATATACAGAATATACAGATAATACAGATAGAATATAAAGACTCCAAGAAAAAAATGACTTATTAGAGGAAACAATAATAATAAATACTATAAACAGTATGACCAAAGTGACCATGTGCACTGTTTGAACAGTAAGAGAAATAAAAAGAAGAAAGGTGTCAGGGTTCACTCTGGGGAGCCAGGGCGCTCTTATTTTGTTTTGCTTATTTAGGGTTTCCTGTTTTATTTTGACAATATCTTAGTTTCCGGTTGTTCACTGTTCTCCCTCTCGTTTCAGGTGTCTCGACTTTCCCCCTCCCCGTGTGCTCCTCCCACTTCCTGATTACCCTACCTCTCCTAATGTGTTTCACCTGTTTGTAATTGACTCACCTCCCCCTGATGTATTTAGTCCTCGTCTTCCCTGCACTCGTCTCCAGATTGTCTTGTGTGTTGTTGACCAAGCTTTCCAGCGTTCTTTTCCCGTTCGAGTTCTAGTGTGTCTTAGTGTTTGTGTATGACCCCTGCCTGGATTTCTGGATTTTGAGCTAGCCTTTTCCCTGTGATACCTTTGCTTCCTTGGACTGATTATCTGTGTATCGAACCTGGGCTGATTAAAACCGTTCTTTGATTCCTCACACTCTGACTCTGCGCCCGTGTCCTCTCCCCTTCTCCCACGAGCCTGACAAAAGGCTGCACATATAGCAGCAATTTTAAGTCCAGGAGTATGTGTGTGTTTTGTGTGCATGTGGTTTGCTCAGCACAGTTGGTTGTAGTTCTTTAAGTGGAAGAAGAAAATATCCTCTTGAATCCACATCAGCAACTTGCCATTGAGGAAATATCCAAATTACAAGTAGGCACGTTACAGGCCATGAATGAGGCAAAGTGGTAAATGCAGCTCCAAAAGTCACAATTGGAATCCAGATGGCTCAAATTACAAAGTGTGGATACATTACAGATAGCTGTTACTGTAGTATGACTGAGGTGTACCATGTTGGAAATAAAGCTCTTTAAGATGAGAAAGATAAGAAAGATAAGAAAATCCTTTATTAGTTCCTCAGTGGGGAAATTGCATTTAGCAACAGTAGGGGTACAGTACAGTAAGTAAAATATAAGTAAGAGTCCAATATGGCCAGAACAAGATTAAATAAACACTATTCCAGTAGCAGAATAACTAAGAAACTAAACTAAGAAAAATAGCAAATAAATAAATAAATAAATATATATATACGGTATACAGACAGTATTAGATGACAGTATTAGTAACAATCAGTGTGGAATTCAGCCCAGCACAGAGTATCATTGTGCCTTCAAGGAAACTTTGCCGGAAAGTTTTCAGAAAGACGGAAAAAAGAAGCAAAGAAGGAAAGAATGAAAATAAAACATAAGAAACCAAGCTCAACAAAATATATGTGTAGGGTTTTGCAGCCTGGTTTAAGAAAATCACATCAACACACACACACACACACACACACAGTTGTGCTCATGAGTTTACATACCATGGCAAAATGTGTGAAATATTGTCCATTTTTCAGAAAATATGTTTGATCATGCAAAAGCTTTTCTTTCATTCAGAGTTAGTGGTCAGGCAAAGTTATTTATTATCACATAATTATATTTGCTCTTTTTAAATCATAGAGACAAGTTGAAACACCCAAATGGCCTTGATCAAAAGTATACATACCCTTGAAGTTTTGGCCTGATACTATGCACACAAGTTGACACAAACAGCTTTAAATGGCTTTTAAGGGTCACTGTCCACACCTGTCACCTGTTTGGCTGTAATTAGTGTGTGTGTGTAAAAAGTCAGTGAGTCTATGGGCTCCTGACAGACGCCTGCACATTTCATCTAGTGCTGCACTGACTTTGCTGGATTCTGATTCATGGGGAAAGCAAAAGAACTATGAAAAGACTTACAAGAGAAGGTATTTGAACTTTAGAAAGCAGGAAAAGGATAGAAAAAGATATCCAAACATTTGACAATGCCAATCAGTAGTGTTCAAACTCTGATGAAGAAGTGCAAAATATGGGCTTCTGTTGATACCAAGCTATGCTCAGGTAGAGCAAGAAAAACTTCAGCCACACATGCCAGGAAAATTGTTGGGGATGCAAAGAAAAAAGCCAGAAATAACTTGAGCTGACATATAGGCTTCTCTACAGAAAAGTGCTGTGGCTGTTTGAAGATGCACAGTGGAGGTGGCTGCAGGAGCACAATATCCAGGTCTTAGAGTGGCCAGCTCAATCCCCGGACATGAGCCCCATTGAAAATCTTTGCTGGATTATCAAAAGGTCTGTTTTAAGCAAAGAATCTGGAAGAATTAAAAACAGTAATTGAAGAAGAATGAGAGAAGATTACCCCTCAACAGTGTGAAAGGCTCGTGGAGAACATGTCAGCCAGGATTAAAGCGCTACTGCGTGCTAATGGCAGGAGTACTAAATATGAATTTTGTTATGTGATGGTTTATTTTTTGCTCAGTTTTGAAGACATTCTTTGCTATTTGTTAACTTTGATAACAACAATGTTGAGAACTGACATGATGACACCATGAAGAATTTACTTTTGCTTTTTTTTCTTGATAACAATAAACAAAAGAAATGATTTGTTTTGTTTGTGTCTGTCTGATGCAGCCACACCTTGTGAAATCCCAGAAAGATTTTTCTGCAAATATTTCATGATAATATCTGAGTTGTTAGTGTTCTGTGCAAACGATAGGCCACAAAATCCACAGTCCTATTTCTGTGCAAATAGTAATTCCAAAATTCATCACCATTGTTAAACAGAATCAAGTGGGTATCTTCAAATGTTTGTCTTTTAGTGCAGAATTTCCTCTCTATGTTGCCATCTCTCCACCACAGCTTTGCAAGGAAACATTAGGTGTAGAAACACAAAGAGGGGAATTTTGGACTAAAAATACCTGGAAGATAGAAACTTGATCTACTCAGACTGTTGAAGCTGCATGTTTGCTTCTTTTCAACTCTGGAAGTCAACTTTTCCACAGGACAGGGACTGTGGATTTTATGCTCCATCATTTCCATTAGAATTTCTTTAGAAAGGATCTTGTTGCAGACAGTACAGACTTTCTAGAAATCTTTTCCTTTAACACAAACTACAGTGCATCACACCAAAAAAATAAAGTTAAGAAGTTGAGCAACTATGAGAATATCTCACAATCATGATCATCATTAAAAAAAACTCAATATTGTCCATGAATGATAAGCACACAATCAAACCGCTGGGCTTATGGGTATGATTACTTGTCGTCCCAATTTCACAAACATATCATTTGGACAAAACATTTCAAAAAATTAACTTTGAAACTAGACACTGACATGAACTACTAACATGTACTGACTTACTGAAAACCTTGGAGGTGATCTGGACTTTCCTGTAGTTTCCTCTTGTCCTTGTAACAGCAGTAGCTCCTCCCTTCCTTGTCAATAATTGTGCAGAAATATCTGAGCTTTCTTCCTAAATCATGAGCAAGTCCTGTCCAGTCCAACTGTTTCTGCTCCTGTTTGACTTCTGAACTTGTCTCTGGCTGTGTGTCCACTTACTGCAGCCTGTGACCTGTGACATCAGAATGTTGATACATCAAAGGCATCAAAGGACAAACACACACACACACACACACACACACACACACACACACACACACACACACACACACACACACACACACACACATACTGGTACTTTTGTACCAGGTTCTTTGTGAGGACACTTGCTGACATAATGCATTCCCTAGCCCTTACCCTAACCCTGAAACCAAGTCTTTTTTCTTTTGAACTTTTATTAGTTTTTATTTCAGCTTCATACATAATCATACAGACAGAATCATATTCTTCATGTTATCTGCTGTTTTCTCACTTTCCATGTGAGGTCGTATAATATGGACATGGTTACAGTTGGAACACACACAAAAAAAACCATAGTAATGGAAAACATAAAAAAACATAAAATAACAAAATCGAATCAGATATTTTTTGCCTCTTCCTTCTATGTTTTTTGGTAATAAACTCAGTAAAGCCACTGTTTGGTCCAATGTAATGTTTCTACCAAATATATCTTTTAATGTTTCAAACACCTCTTTCCAGAATGTTTCCAATTTTGGGCATAACCAAAATATGTGGATCTGGTTGCCAATGTGTGGGCCACAATTTCTTCAGCATTTATTTGAGTGTATTGTACCAAATTTAGCCATAATTTCAGGTGTCTGAAAAAACCTCACGATAACCTTAGATTTAAATTCCCTCCACACATTCAAATTAGTAACCAAATGTGCTTCAGTACATATTTCTTCCCACATATCTGGTGATATATTGGAGTTCATTTCAGTTTCCCATCTTTCTTTTATTTGTATTGTATTATTTACATTCATGTCCAGAAATATTTGGTAACAATAGCTTATTAATTTCTTATCCCAGTTCTACAGTGTTTGTACTTTAATCAGGAATTCTTCAGTTGGCATGGGCATAACCACTTTAATCCATTCCTTATGTTTTAATAAGAAATCCCTTAGCTGTAAGTACCTGAAGAAATCTGTGTTTGGTAGCTTAAAACCCTCCAGTAGCTGTGCAAATGATTTGAACTTGCCAGCATCGTGGAGTTGATGTGAGTTGCTGAGTCCATACTTTGACCATTTTCTGAAACCTGCATCCATTTTAGATGGCACAAAATCACCTATAAATCCAATATTTGTGAGTGCTGAAATTGTTTTTATTTTATTGTCTTCCATATTTTTAATATAACTTTAGTCCATTCCCCCATATTTATTTCATGTGGGTAGGCTACGAGGAATGGCAAGGCCTGCAGAGGTATTTCACTCTTTTCAATACTGAGCCAACATGTATAAGCTGCTGGTTTTCACTCATCTTTTCTGAGTCTTTTTTTAAAGTTGACTTTTAAAATTCATAGAATTGAGGCTCAAACTCTTCAGAGTAGTCAGGAGCTTTCTAACTCTGTGAACCTCTGAAAGAGTTTGACAAGTTTCTATCTTTGTTTTTTCTCAGATCTTTCAGATAAACTGTGGCAGCATTTTACTTTGAACTGAATCAGCTCAGTTGTCTCAAGATTCAGAGAAAGACAAAACACTGATGTTCACAATGATGCTTTTAATGTGAAAGGACAAGATCATGATTAGAATGTTAAAAAAGTAAAAGTCAGCAACATTTTTCTCCTGTAATAATCGTAGCTTCCATCTTTAAAGGACTGGAAGAGGAAGAAGTTTACAAGGAATCATTTAGAAGAGTTTAACAAATATCCTGCTTTAATACATGAATCTGAAAAGGTGTGTGTGAGTGAAAGAGACAGACATGTACAGACTGAACTATCTGTTCAACAGTGAGAGAGTTTCTCTAACAGGAGGAGACTCTCTCTGCTACACTCTACACAGAGACACTGAGGAACCAGACCACCAGAGACTAAACTCAGGATACAGAGGTTTAGTGAATGTGGTGTTGAAGGTGTAGAGGTGGATCAGTGAGTCAGAGGAGACTCAGGAGCCAGCAGGACAGTCCACATACACTGCTACTCTGTCAGAGACAGAGGAAGATGATGAAGAGGAGGAGGAGACAGATGTCACTGTGTTATTGTGCCAAACAGAGTAACCACCATCGGAGCAGATCAGACTCCAGGACTGATCATTCTTTCCAAAAACACAGTCATTCCTGTCTCCTTTCCTTCTGATTCCTCTGTAACTCACTGATATATAAACCCATCCTCTTCACTCGACCTCCCAGTAACAGCGACCAGTCAAATGTGTCTGGATGATCAGGATATGACTGATCCTCCTCCACCTCTGTCACCTTCCTGTTGTTGTCAGACAGTTTGAGGTTTCTGTTTACTGTTTGTGTCGATGGTGAGTTCACAGAAATCTGATGGAGAGAAGAAGACACAACACAGCTGCAGCACACTTCCACTTCCTCAGACCGGGTCTCAACCATCGGACTCCACCAGGCTCCACCCTGAAAGGAGGAGGGGGTCAGACCAGCACGTTCTCTTTCAGCATGCAAACATGGACATTACATGGCTCTCATACACAGATGGTTTGATGATTCTGTTCATTCAGCAAAGAGACAAAGGACCTGGAGTCCTTACCTTGGAATTATACAGAGCAGGGAGGTGACATGGAGGAAAGATTTCGGTAACACTTTAGAATAACGATCCTTTATAAGCTATTAGTAGATAGTTAACTAATCATGAATAAAACACTGATATACATTTGTAAAAGATTATTAAATCATTTATAACTAAAGTTGTGTAACATTTATATATGATTTAGACATTAGAAGGATGGATCCCAATGTGACAAGTGGTGTGTGCTTATGGATGAATAAGGAAAGGTTTCAGTTTCTCCCTCCAGTGTTTGTGCACTGTCCTGCTGTTCCTGTAGACTTTCTCGACGTTCAACTTCCTGTTCAGGCCAAGGTTCACATCAGCCATCTTCTAACACAGCATCATCGTCTATTATACGAGCAATGTTATCCAGTTCATCTGCATCCACTTCAAATATTCTTTTATCCATGTCCACAATAGTTTTGGCTCTATGTTTAGAGCCTCACTTAACAAGACATGAGCATTCATATAAAACATTTGATAGGTTTCAAACTGAGGTGGTTTCAACTGTTTCAACTTTATATTTTTCAGTTACATGAAGTTGATTATAATAATTGTTATAGTCCAGAAACGTGTTCTTTGCTCTAATGTATTTTGTTAAAATACTACTAAAAGGAATGGTCTCTACACAGAGAACTCTTGTTTATGTTGTAATGTTCACAGCTTTGTGTCTCACCCTTACAATAACCATAACATGCATCTGATCCTGGATATTTGACACAGCACACAGTCTCATAATGATTGCCATTACAATTCTCAAGATAAACTGCCTGATTTGATAAACATTCTGTCTGACAGCTATACAAAAGCCAACAACCACCATGAAAAGTGAATCCATCTAATCCTAAACAATCAGCAGCAGCCGCTTGAATTTCTAACTCAGTTGCCCAGCTACTGAACTAACTCATCCTAGATCTGATTAGATAATCAGCCATTGAAGAAAATTCAGCATTCAGCATTCCTTTCAAGGTGTTTTACAAAAGCCAATCTTTTCTTTCCATAGTATTTCCACATACCACAAATAATTTCCATCAGCAACTACTCTGATGTTTAGGACTCCCTAAAGCACCAACCTCTGTGGAAACTACATCTACCTTCTCTGACTCTACATTCAACTTGGCACACACTTGCTGGGAAACATTTATACTTACAGGATGAAACTGCGAACTTGGTGTCTGCACATCACCAACAAACATGACATCAGGAACACAGTTTCCTTTTCTTTGCTGCACAATCATCAACTGATTCTTTGTGTTTTCTACTGAGGTCAGAATTGTCAGTGTTGCCCCACTGACAAATAGAAAGACCAGCAATTTCTGTATCTATGTATGCTATCAACTAGGGGGTGGGCGATATGGCAAACATCACGATTTTTTAATGGTAAAATCACGATCACAATTTTATCACAGTTCATTTTTACAGTGAAGTTAATTTAGAACCAAACTATTCTCTATGTAAAAATTTAGCCCTAAAGATAAAAAAGTCACCTCTTTCCACCGTTTGCTACTTCTCTCATATGGCGTGCTTTTATCAAAGGCTTGTGTTATAGGTGGTTGTTTCTGTGTAATGTCTTTAGCCATTACCACTGGCTGATGTGTGGTTGGCCTCGCTGCTTGGAGCTCAGCAAATTGTTCCGGATGCTGCCTCTTCAGGTGGTTAAAGAGGTTTGTTGTGTTGCCATCCGAAGTACAAACCTTCTCTGTGCAAAGTTTGCAAATGACAGTTGTTTGTGCTTTGTCGTTTGGAGAAAACCCAAACCAGTTCCATACGCAGTGTTGGGGAGTAACGGAATACATGTAACGGTGTTACGTATTCAGAATACAAATTATGAGTAACTGTATTCCATTACAGTTACAGTTTAAATAGACAGTATTCAGAATACAGTTACATTGTTGAAATCAATGGATTACGTGACGATACTTCTCTGTTTCACGACTTTATATTTATTCTCTAAATGAACGAAGGCAACCCGATGCGTTTCCCAGAAGCCCCAGCTCCACAAAAACAAACGTAAATAAACGACCTATTAGCCTGATCAGTTGGTCAGAATGGAGTCGGACGAGGAGCAGCAGGAGCAAGAACTTGAGCCGCAGCCGGCAAAACAGAGCCGGGGCAGGAATGCGTTGGCCAAGACAGAAACGGCGTTACATGTATTCCGTTACTCCCCAACACTGTCCATACGACTGAAGTGGAGTTCTTTCTGTGGAGTAACTCCAAGCTTTCACTTTCGTTGTCGGCCAGAGCTACCCGCTACACCCTGACTAAAACAGCGAGGCTAGTTTAAAAAAAAAAAAAAAAAAAAAGAAAAAAAAAAAAATCAATCAGCACTGCTCGTACTTCGCCATGATTGGTTGGTCATGTTCACGTGAAGCAGGCTGTTAGTTGCCCAAGGTAAAAAAAAACAAAACTTTGAAAAAACTTGCGTCTGTGCACAAGCATAGAGCTGCAATTAATAGAATGTGCCCTATAGATCATAATACGATCTCTCTCCTCTGGCAGATCATCAACACTTTCTAATCCTTCATGATCTAATATGGTCACATCGCACACCCCTACTATCAACTGTGCAAGATGTGCGAAATACATTACGACACTGGTACCATCTGCATCAGACATTCCCATGTCACTGCATGCATGAGAATCAAACACAACATACTGTCCCTGTGTTGCAATAACCGCACGTGCGACTGAGCATAGCGAGCAAACATGTTTCATATGTTGAACACATGTTCCTCAAACCATCCTCTAAACTGCAATATATTCCTTGTTCAATGAAAGGTCCATCAGTCACACCAACCTCTCCACAGGCAACATCACCATGTTTCACTCTAAACAACACTCCATCAACATACCACTCTTTAGGCAAATCTGGGACAGAGAGCCAATCTGCTCTTTGACTTATCCTTCATCACGCAAGAATGTGTACATACTGTCACCATCAACAAGAACATTGTCCAAATCACCAGAACCCCATGTCCCATATAAGCAGTTGCCATACACTGACCTCCTCCATACACAAAGCGAGAATGTCCCTGAGGAAATGTTCCCCTGATGGACCCTACCCTAGAACAACTACCAATATCAGCCTGAATGCCTATGCTGTCCTTATTAGTGACTGAAATTGCACTTACCGGTTCTGTAGTGTGTGCGATGACAGGACTCACAGTCAAAACTGGATCTGATGTGATCTCCATGTCTTCTGCTGCAGGAACAGAGGACCAGTATGTAAACACAAACTACATAAATTAATTATGTCATGTAAGCACTGAGGCTAGTTTGAACAAAATTTCAAAGGCATCCAAAAAAAAAAAACTGTTATGTTTTTAGGTATGGTACGTTATGTTACCATACCTTGCCTACTGCCCTTCCTTTCTTGATGGAAGAGGTTTTTCGCTTGAGCTCCACTTGGCATTTCTAATAACACAGAAAAACACGTCAATGGAAGAATTTCACAAACACACGTTTTAGTGCGTGTTTTTAGTAAGCACAAAATGTCTTGCCACCACATCAAATTTACAATTTTACCTTTGGAACAAATGCCCACGACTCAGTATCTATGTCAGATGGCACAACCTTGTCCACAGATTCCGAAGATGAGGTGCTGAAGCGAATAGGAATCAAAGGAATGTAGCAGTCTTTCAACACCACAGGCCTTGAATTAACCTGTATTATTAAAAAAAAAAAATTAACAATTTATTTTATGTAAACAATTATTATTCTAAAGTTTGCCACATACTGTAAAAATATCACATTATTTCTAATATTTATAGTATTCTAATAATATCACTTACATTAAATTGTATTGCATATATGGCATTAATAGTTATTATTTTTAAACGTTTAAACAATTTAACCAAACAAACAGAATCAAACTGTTGAAAAAAAATCATTTTGAAAATGTTTTACCTTGCTGCCTCCAACAACCTGTCTCCACCTAAAAGGACTGGGAGTTTCTTTGGCAAGTTTGCTGCACTGATCCCTGAAAACACACACACGTGAACGCAGTTTGAGGGGTGATCTCTTTGGTGGGGACACCTCAGGTTTAGGTGCTGGTGGTTCCAGTAGCTGATAAGATCAAAGAAATAAACAATATTAAATACAACATTGTAGATGAATGAATGTATATGAAACGACAAACTCTGCATTTAGATTTCTGAAGTCCTCGTGTCATTTCATATACTGACCTTATAAGTAGCCTGAAAGATATTATCCACCAAGACTGCCATCCCATGATCATCACTTAAATGTACCTGTAATTAATAAAAATACATATTTTAGCATCTGTCAAATTATATATATGTTACATGTTGATTCCAATCATTGTAACAATCATGTACATACCCCGTCTCGACACCACAACTTACTGTTCCCCTCAAAAAAGTCCTGATCAAGTGACCAATACGACACACCTATGTAAAAAAATTACAGAAAAAAATAAGTTGCATCTTTATTAAAACAGTTAATGTTTAACAGATACATTTGTACATTTCACAAAATCGAAAACATACCCATGGACACTGCCACACGGTGATATTCCTTCCGCAGCAGCTCTTGCAGATCCATGGGAACATTCAATCGAGGTGGGAAATCTATCACACACACCTGCAAAAGTAAAATTATTAAGAAAGAAATAAGAAAGACTCCCTGTCCTACCTACAGCTTTAATTCATAGAAGCCTTTTTATACCTTTTCCCATCGGCTGCACACAGTGTACAAAAGTCTGGCAAAGTCTGCAGAGGACTCATCTACAGTTGTACGGGCTGTGAGGTTGTTGCTTGGTGCCAACAAACACACTGCATCAGGTGATCGCACCAGAACAGCATTCATCACCTCAATCCTCAAATCAGCAGCTGTAGCACCCGGAGTCGACATGACACCAAAACAGTGTCTGGTGCCAGGCATCTCCACAAAGCCGTCTGCAATAGCTCGAAGATGCGAGTCCCCGACAAGCAGAACAAACTGCAATAAAAAATTAGACATTTTGATGTCAGACTACATTATCACACATAACACAAACTAACAATGCCATTGAAATACAGCCACATTTTCAACTCTAATACCTGCTTATGAGGAGACTCATCTGGAATCACCAACTTGTGCTGACGCCCAGTCAGTGATGAGACCGGCCACTTCTGCACATGGTGACGGCGACCCGTACCCCGACCTGTGCTAACACCGCATAAAGCAGGATTAGGACATCAAAAGTGCCCCAGCCCGTGTCTTAACAAACAATGAGATGAACATTAAAACAAATAATTCAACTGCAAAGTGAACATAATTTGAAACAAGAAATACCTGAAAACATACCTGCAACGTAGCCCTCCACACGAAATGAATAATCCAGCCTCTTGGCAAGGTTTTCCATCATCCTTCTCCTCGCTGCCACAGAGCGTCGAAAACTTTTACTACGAGGCATCTAAGAGAAAATGGACAAAAATGTTTCAAAAACATTAAAACCACAAAAAAGAACATCACATTCACATTGTCAATGCCAGGAAACAAGTGCAGAACACATATAGCCATCACTGCCACTACTCTGTTTTGAAATAAAATGCCTGACCAAAAAACAAAAAAGGATACAATATGGAAACAAAAACCACAACTTTCCAACAGCAAGACAATTATGTTATGCTCTCATTTCAAATCTTAAAAAAATGTTTATAGTTGTTACAGTTAATAGTATTATTTCAGGATGCAACTTCTAAAATGCGTCAAATACTATTTGCTTCACTGCAATATTATTTCCCCAGCTTACTCACAAACACAGACACAGACACACGGACACACAAACCACAGACACACTGGTGAGGGACAACGCTTCAGTCTTTAGTGAGTGAGCAAGGCATGTGCAACAAAGACTGAACACACAGACAATGCCAAAGGGGAAAAGCCATAAAAATGTGGATTAAGAGTGAAATAGCAAAATAGAAACATTGAGACAACAGGAGGACACACCCTGTGTAGGGAAAATTTGCTTGCGTGAAAGTGGCGAATACATTTGTGTTTTGTTGTTCTGGCCTGTGTGTGTGTCTGTGTGACAGACAGACAGACAGAGAGATTCAGCAGCAGCAGCATTGGAAAGGGAGAGAATCAATTTTTTGCACCGCTAAAATTTTCAGTGAGGGCCAGCTATGCCCCACTGGAGTCCTGCAGTGTGTCCATAGATTTAAAAAAAAAAAAAAAAAAAACATCAGGAGGTCACCTGCCTACTGTTTCTAATAATAAACCAAATGACACACATATGAATTGTGACCATCACTCAGCCCTGTCCATGAACACTAATTCTACCCACTGGATATAATTCAACTGCACATCACCAACTATAGCCACAAAAACCACCCAGAATCTGACTTGAACTTCTCTGCATCAGGGTGAATCGTTTCTTCTGGTCGAGAAAATTTAGCGCTTTTTTCAGGGTGCTGTGTTTTTTTGTTCGTATGCACCTCAACTAAAAAGCGTCAAACGTCGGGAAAAAAAAAACAGTTGATAATTCTAAAACATCTACAGGACAACTGAACCAAATGTAAGCTACTGCTAGCTACTTAGCGATACCACAGTGTGACACAGTGGTATTTTGCTGCTAATTTCAAACTTACCTTCATAGTTATCACTAAAACTTGAAAGGTACATCTTGTACCCCTTTCCCCGTTTACTCCGGGGGGAAGTGCATCCCTTTCGGACGAGTCTGTGGACATCTGATATGGTTAGCTTGGGCAGATCTGATGTAAAACATCGCCATCTTGCCGGAACTAATGGTCCACACGCACACTCGAGGGAGCGGAAGTAGAGTTTTGCAGCGAGCGAATTTTACAGCGCCAACATACAGGCCAAAACTCATTGTGAAAACTCGCACACTCGTGAGTTTGTAGTAAAAAAACCCTACTTGAAGTTACAAAACGTGCTGTGCTTATTTTACCCCATTCACTCACGCACGCTCAGACAGACACTGAGGCACACAGATGCACGCATGCACGCACGCACAAACAAATCTCGCGTGAGTTTAACACGAGACAAGATGAAAAAGAAGCGCTCTATGCAGCCTACACCATTTATCCTCTCGAGCTTCATAAACAGCAACAGAAAATAAGAAAATAAACAAGAAAATACTTATTTCACTTTACTCACTCATGCCATGAAACACAGAGACAGAAGTCTCAGCGAATCTCGCGTGACTTTAACACGAGGTTAAGCTGAAGCAGTCTATGCAGGCCTACTGCATTTATCCTAACAATTAAAATCGCAAAAACAAGAGAAACAAATAAATCTACGTAGCGAATTCTTCGAAGAAAAATACTATTAAAAACAAAAATACACTGATTTTAAAACCACTAAAAATGAAAAAGACAGGACACCCAAACAACTACTCAAAGGCCTCTAACCTAATGTAGCCCCTAACCATTCCAATTCAAACCACATGAAAATACACCAAATAACATAAGAAGCAAAAGAACACAAAAACAGCTTGCTATCAACAACAAAAGACGCAGCCAATGCAAATACATAGCTTACATTTAATACAACCACACAATCACATTGCCAACGAAAACAAAGAACTTACTTTGTAGATGTGTTGAAAATGCATAGGCTGAAATCCTGTTGACCTTCTTCCAAACGCTAATGGTCCAAGATCTCAGGGGATTGCTGAAAAGCAATGCATTGCCGACATACTACCATTCAAAGGCATTTATACGCCATCGTAAAGCCCCGCCCACAGGTGAGAGCACAAACTGCATTAGCCAATCATCATTCAACTCACTTTCTTCTGACCCTTCTCCGAAATTCCCAGTGGGTGAACTCTGAAGTTCCTGAATTATTTTACTGATTGTGAGAATGATTTCAGCATCCAACAATACAAAATCACATTAGTTCATCAGATTTCTCACTCACACATACACTTGTACTAAATCCTGACCCTTTTTTACATTACCAATTCATTAAACATGTACAATTTTACATTGCCAAATCTCATGTAACAACCCAGAATCATAACCAAGAGAAAGTAGTGGCCTGAAACTACACAGCAACTTTGGGAGGAACAATAGCTCAACAGGTTGAAAGAGTGACTGGGACTTCAAAGACTGTGAGTTCAGTCCCAGCAGATGCCTTAACTTTCTTTATTACCATGCGCTCCAAATTATGATATATTATCACTATTTATTGTAGTTATCACTAGTTATTCCAAAAATACTATTTGTTTCTTTATGTACTATGTGAACACTTGATCTATTTTTTCTCTGTCTACATATACATATGACTTCAAATGCATGCATACTCTGTATGCAGGTTGCATACTCATCCTCTTAAGATTTAATGCAAAACTATATATTTATAGTAGAATTGGTAAGAATGATACATTTCTTACTTGCTAAGAAAAGCTTGTTTTGTTTCCACACATATCACACTCAATAAAAGAAAATACAAACTTTAAACATGATGCAATGTTTCATACTAACATGAATGAACTCTCTTTATCTAAATTCCCTGCCTTACAACAACATTGCTGACATCTTGGATCACATCACTGAATTAAACAGAATCAAATGCATATCACCTCTTTTACAACTCTCAGTACATCCACACAAAGCAACCATCTGGATTACTTTCATTTCCATTTGTATAACTTTGCCCATCCCTGACCAACAGCTCAACTACACACTGAAAAGGCCTGACAGATAACAGACACACCTGGCTGAGCTGTCCCTATCAAAAGTGCCTGGCTATAACAAAACTCCAGACATACTTGCTGACATCACTGAGCTACCTCAGTTCACATTTATGTCACCTCTTGATCAAATGACAATACACCCACACACAAGACACTGTCTGCACAGCTACTAATTTATTTTTTTCATACATTCATAACCACAGAAAATGAGCTCTTACACACACAAAAACCAACTGTTTCAGTAATTGAGAATATGAGCACAAACTGCCCTGTGAAGCTGAAAGGGCAATAGCTCAACAGGTTGCACAAATGAGTAGAACGTCAAAGCCAGATGAAGCCATATGTTCTTTATAACCATGCGCTCCATGTTATCATACATTATTACTATTCATTCTAGTTATCACTAGTTACTAATTTTACAAATTTTATGCTTTATGTACTACAGTCAAGCCTGAAATTATTCATAACCCTGGCAAATTTTGACTTAAAGTTACTTTTAAATATAAATCAAAGCTGAGAAATATTTTTTTCCACAATGATGCCTCTTGTACATCGTCTTATTATCTTCTGGGAGACGCCTGTGTCATTTCCAATCAAGAAAACACTTGCTGGTTGAATAAAAGTAACTTTAAGTCAAAATTTTCCAGGGGTATGAATAATTTCGGGCTTGACTGTATATGGACACTTGGTATATATTTTCTCTGTCTACAACCAAGCATATGACTTTTATTGATGCATACTCTGTAATACAAGTTGCCATACTCATCCGCTTAACATTAATGGGAAACAACATATTTCTTTCATAAATCACATATGGTGAAACTCACTCATACTCTCACATACCAAAGACTGCCTAACTTAACTTTAACCTACCTTAACAATGCAGCCCTGAGAAAAAAAAATGTCACATTGTACATTGATGCTTTGTGCATAAAAATATGTGATTAAAAGAGTGTCTGCTCTGTCCACAAACATGTGGACGCACTCCTAACACTCCTAACAGTCAACCTATTGTCTATGCAGTTTGAATACTTGCCAGACAAAATACACACCTCTACATGTAAATTCACTCACACAAACACTTCACCTTTACACAAGATAACCACCAACCTGTAACTTTCACTTGTTCAAATACATTCTCAACAGTCCCTGACCTGACCCATTTCCTCTCACATTCCCTACTCTGACCAAACTCTGCATTTTCACACACTAAAAACAAACACCATGAAGGGGAGGAGCCACTCCATGTTTAAAATCAAATCGTGTTTGTCCTTTGATGCCTTTGATGTATCAACATTCTACAGTCTGATGTCACAGGCTGCAGTAAGTGGACACACAGCCAGAGACAAGTTCAGAAGTCAAACAGCAGCAGAAACAGTTGGACTGGACAGGACTTGCTCATGATTTAGGAAGAAAGAAGCACTCAGATATTATATAACTATTGACAAGGAAGGGAGGAGCTACTGCTGTTACAAGGACAAGAGGAAACTACAGGAAAGTCCAGATCACCTCCAAGGTTTTCAGTAAGTCAGTATATGTTAGTAGTTCATGTCAGTGTCTAGAAGTTAATTTTTTGAAATGTTTTGTCCAAATGATATGTTTGTGAAATTAGGACAAGTAACCATGCCCATGACTGTGAGATATTCTCATGGTTTCTCAACTTCTTAACTTTGTTTTGGTGTGATGCACTGTAGTTTGTGTTAAAGGAAAGGATTTCTAGGAAGTCTGTACTGTCTGCAACAAGATCCTTTCTAAAGAAATTCTAATGGAAACGATGGAGCATAAAATCCACAGTCCCTGTCCTGTGGAAAAGTTGACTTCCAGAGTTGAGGCTTCAAGTTTCTATCTTCCAGGTATTTTTAGTCCAAAATTCCCCTCTTTGTGTTTCTACACCTGTTTCCTTTCAAAGCTATGATGGAGAGATGCCAACACAGAGAGGAAATTCTGCACTAAAAGACAAACATTTGAAGATACTCTGCCACTTTAGACTCTCAGCTCTGATTCTTGTTTTCTGCTCCATGCAGCTCATCTACAGGACTGTATTAAGTCCTAGTTGTTGAAGAATCTTAATTATTAAGCAGTGAAACTATTTCATATGAGGAAATGGTACATTCATTTTTTGAAATGTTTCCTTTCTTCTGTTTCCTTGTCTTTTGGTGATGGTCACTAAGCTCCAAATCTTGTAGCTGTTCTTGTAACTGACTCAGCCTCAGTCAGTGTGAGAGAGCTGATATGTTTAAAGGTTCATAGACTGAAAAGGTTCTGGGAAGTTCTCTTGAAAAATGGATCCTAAATTTAACTTTGAGGAATTTAATTGTCTGCCTGCTCCAAATGCTATGCTAGGTCTATGTGGAGCCGCTTGTGTGGTACATTATGTTTCTGTTTGTTTTCTATGAAACTGTGAATATTATTAGCTGACTGGATGAATAGAACACAAGAGAGATTTGTTTGTGCAGATAGATGAGACCTTAATGTGTCTACTAACCCTTATTTTAAGATGCACACACACACGTTGTTCTGCAAGTAGTTATAGTTTGTGTGTGTGTGTGTGTGTGTGTGTCCGTGAGGTGTTTAGGGAACTGACAAAATCATCTTGATGGGAAAAGGATGAAGGAAAAGTTCTCACTGCAGCAGCTGTAGAATTTTATTATTATGACCACAATTACACCACAAGAGCCAGTTTGACTCTGTCATTTCCAGGCTCTGTGTTTCCAGTTCACCATTCACCACACAATGATGTACTTTATTTCTTCATGATGACTCTTGAAAGTTTTTGAAGAGAGAGGAGAAAATTTCTTCTGTCATTTTTGCCTTTTTTTCCCCCACAAAACTCGTTTTAAAGATTTTCATGAGTCGAAGAAAAACACATTTTCTTGGTGGTCGGAGAAAATGATGAACTGTTCCATCATTTATCCAGAAGTTTCTATGGTAATGTGATCATTATGCTGTGACTGTGACAGGAGGAGTTCAGTGAATTGATGTGACTCGTCTGTGCTCTGTCACTGCTCATTTTAATGAAGTATATATTCCCTCTCTGTATTATGATATTGGAATGTAACTCAGCTTTACCACAACACTGTCATTGTACACCTGTATGTTTTGTTCACCGTGTTGATCCATCTGTCTTCCTGTATTCATTCTCTCACTCCCTCGCTGTTAAGATCACCATGTGAAACATCACATACAGGAAGTGACAGTGTGCCTATATTAGGCACCTAATTTTCTTAATTTTCTTAAGAACCTTCCAGTATTCTAAGTGCACTATCTTGCTCTTCTTTTGTATTATTTATTTCTTGGTTATTTTATTTTATTTCTTATTTTATTGTATTATTTTAACCTTAAGCTTGACTCTGGGGAGGGATGCACAAGAATTCCAATGCACATGTACTGCAGTGTATCTGTGCAAATGGCAAATAAAATTCTATTCTATTCTATTCTATTCACTACCACCACATACACTAAATGCTCAGCTCCACTCATCACTAACTTCATTTAGAGCAAACAGAGCTCTGCTGTAACAGGAAGCAGCAGAAAGTCAGAGGCTTCGCCGTGAGGAGCGCAGACCTCTCTGTCATGTCAGGTGTTTTCAGGAAGAAAAATAGTGAAACGATCTGTTGCCTTGAAATCCAAAGAGGAAAGCGACGGCGGGGATCCACACGGTGTATATCCAGAAGCAGGGGCGCCGCCAGGGGGGGAAAGGTTAGGACGATTCTAAGGGCCCAGCACTGACAGGGGCCCTGGGCTGAGGGCTGAGGGGCTAATAATATTATCTTAATAATTTTACCCTGTTTAAGCTTTTTAAATAAAATATTACATTTCGTCTGTTAGAATAAGCACATTGAACATGGTTTTCGTTTTCTATAACATTTTCCTTGAATTCTTTATCATGTCATTTACCCCCCTCTCTTATTAAAGAATGGTACAGTCTGACTCGAGCAGAGCGGGACTGTCAAATGCGTATGCTGGACTCAGAGAGTGATAAGATAAGATAAGATAAGATAGACTTTATTCATCCCACAACGGGGAAATTCAATTGTTACAGCAGCATATAGAAAAAGGTAGAAAACGGCAGTAACAGAAAATATAAAAAATAACAATATACAATCCAAAAACACAAAGGAGAAAAACAAAGGCAAAAGTACTCAGGTTATAAATATTATATACTATATACAAAAGGTGCTTGAGTCTTTGTAGAGAAAGTGACTGGTGATGTATGTAAACATAAAAACAGAATTATGGCAGTGCAGAGCAGTAGTAATATGTAACATGGTTTCATTATGTGTTGTCATTGTACAACCTCACAACTGTTGGGATGAAGGACCTGCGGTACCTCTCCTTCTTACACCGCGGGTGTAGGAGTCTGGAGCTGAAGGAGCTGCTGAGGGACCCCACAGTGTCATGTAGGGGGTGGGAGGTGTTGTCCATGATGGATGTCAGCTTAGCCAACATCCTTCTCTCCCCTACTTCCTCCACAGAGTCCAGAGGACAGTCCAGGACAGAGCTTGCTCTCCGTATCAGTCTGTTGAGCTTTCCCCTGTCCCTGTCTGTACTGCCCCCTCTCCAGCAGACAACAGCATAAAAAATGGCTGAGGCCATCACAGAGTCATAAAAAGTCCTGAGCAGAGGCCTGCACACTCCGAAGGACCTCAACCTCCTCAGCAGGTGGAGTCGACTCTGTCCCTTCTTGTAGAGGGCATGGGTGTGGTCAGTCCAGTCCAGTTTATTGTTTAGGTGAACACCCAGGAATTTGTAGCTGTCCACCAGCTCGATGTCCAATCCCTGGATGTTCACTGAAGTGAGGTGATGTCCTTTCCTCTGGAAGTTGATGATCATCTCCTTTGTCTTGCTCGTGTTGAGCTGCAGCTGGTTGAGCTCACTCCAGCAGGCAAAGTCCTTGATGACCTTCCTGTATTCCAGGTCATTTCCCTCAGAAACACAGCCAACGACAGCTGTGTCATCCGAGAACTTCTGGATGTGGCAGTGGGTGGTGTTGTAGGTGAAGTCCGAGGTGTACAGTGTGAAGAGGAAGGGGGAGAGCACGGTACCCTGAGGGGCTCCTGTACTGCACAGCACCACATCAGACACACAGTGATGCAGCCTCACATACTGTGGTCTGTCTGTGAGATAGTCTTTTGTCCATGCAGCCAGGCGTTGGTCCACTCCCATGTTCTCCATCTTCACACTGAGCAGTGATGGCTGGATTGTGTTAAAAGCACTGGAGAAGTCGAAGAACATGACCCTCACAGCACTCCCGCTGTCCTCCAGGTGTAGCAGTGATCTGTGCAGCGGGTAGGTCACTGCGTCGTCCACCCCTATCCCCGTCTGATAAGCAAACTGCAGAGGATCTAGTTGTGAGCCCACAATCTCTCGCAGCTGCCTCAGGATGATCCTCTCCATAGTCTTCATTAGATGAGACGTCAGAGCAACAGGCCTGAAGTGGTTTGGCTCCTTTGGACGCGATGTCTTCGGGACCGGAACCACACAGGAGGTTTTCCACAAGGCCGGGACCTTCTCCAGTCTCAGGCTCAAGTTGAACATGTGACTGAACACGCCGCAGAGCTGATCAGCACAGTCCTTCAGGAGTCGAGGGCTGATCCCGTCCGGGCCTGGGGCCTTCCTTGCCTTGATCTTCTTAAGCTGACTCCTCACCTGATTATCAGTTATGGAGAGGGGGGGTGGGGGGGTGGTCGTAGGAGAATCTCTCAGTGGGGCTGGTGTTCTGATGAGGGGGCAGTCATCAGGTGTTGAGGGTGGCAGGCTGAGGAATGGGGGGGGGGGGCGGGGGAGAGGAGATGGCAGGGGAGGTGAAGGAGGAGGAGGGAGAGGGAGAGGAGGAGGAGGAGGGGAGGGAGGAAGAGGAGGAGGAAAGGGGGGGAGGGGAGGAGGAGGAGGACGAAGGGGAGGAGGGGGGGGGGGGGGGGGGGGAGGAGGAAGAGGAAGGGGAGGAGGAGGGGGGAAGAGGAGGGGGGAGAGGAGGAGGGGGAAGAGGAAGAGGAGGCCAAATCAAATCTGTTGAAAAACAGATTCAGTTGGTCCGCCCAGTCCTTGTCCCCGCCAGCCTGTTCTCTCCCCACTCCCTTCCCACGGCCTGTGATGGTCTGCAGGCCTCTCCAGACCTCTCTGGCGTTGTTCTGCTCCAGGCTCTTCTCCAGTTTCCTCCTGTACTGTTCCTTCCCTTGCCTGATCTTCACCCGAAGATCCTTCTGGACTCTCCTCAGTTCCTCCTTGTCCCCTGAGCTGAAGACCCTCTTCTTCTCATTCAGAAGAGCCTTAATCTCAGGGGTCACCCAGGGTTTGTTGTTGGCAAAACACCGTACCATCTTGGAGGGCACAGTGTTTTCCACACAGAAGTTGATATAGTCCGTGATGCAGTGGGTCATGCTGTTGATGTCATCGCCATGGGGGCTGCAGAGTGCATCCCAGTCCCCAAATGGACAAGGTTGTGATCAGAACGACCCAGCGGGGGGAGGGGGGAAGCTGTGTATGCATCCTTGATGTTTGCATACAGTAGGTCCAAAGTTTTATTGTCTCTGGTGCAGCATTTCACATACTGGGTGAAGGTAGGGAGAGCAGATGAAAGGGAAGCATGATTAAAGTCACCGGATATGAGGATGACGGCTTGAGGGTGCTGGTTCTGGAGATCAGAGATGATGGTGTGGATCTGATCTGTAGCTGCAGCAGCGACAGCCGAGGGATGAATGTAAACAGTCACAGCAATCACGTGTGAAATCTCCCTCGGCAGATAGAATGGGCGCATGCTAACCGCTAACAGCTCCAAGTCTCTGGTGCAGACCTGCTCCTTCACAGTAATATGCAGAGGTGTGGACTCGAGTCACATGACTTGGACTCGAGTCAGACTCGAGTCATGAATTTGATGACTTTAGACTCGACTTGACAAAATGTAAAGAGACTTGCAACTCGACTTGGACTTTAACATCAATGACTTGTGACTTCACTTGGACTTGAGCCTTTTGACTCGACAAGACTTGCTACTTTCCTCAAAAACCCAAAGATTAAAAAGGATGTTATTAAGGAACGCTCTGTATCTTTCTTTGTATGTGTGCGTCTGTGTATGTGCTGTCGGCACAACATCCAATCAAATTAGATCAACGTTGTTTTGATCCGACAGCATCCATCCAATCAAATTGCAGGACAACCAATGAAGACGGACTGTCAAACAGCGCGCTAGCTGGAAAAAATGATACCAAAGATAGTTTCGTTCGGGTATAAAAACTACAAGGTGGTCAATAAAAAACGAATTGCAGTATGCAAAACATGTGGCTCGAAGATTACAGATGGAGACGCAACAACTTCGAACTTCGTTCGACATCTGAAGTTGCACAAAGAAAGGTAAGTTCTGAATGAAAGCTTACATTTATTGGCTAAGTAGCTAATTTTTCTTTGCTGTGTAGCTAAATCATTGCAAACACGGTAATTTGTTGCGTCTACTGCGAGTTCACTCCCTTATTCATACCTTTGTTAAGTATTTTTTTAACAGGGCTATGGTTGAGGTACATAACATTAGTCAAGGTATCACACAGTAGACGGCGGTTAGCAGCAACGCATATTTTAGCCACCTACAAAGAGGCAAACCTAATAAAATCAAGGTCACTTTAAATGTGCGCTATATTAAGAATATGTGTACCGTTTTAGCTTGCTGTCAGACGGATTTTTCCGACAGGAAAACAAAGTTATACTGCTCGTTGTTCTTACTCTCCAGCAGTCCATTGACGAAAAAACAAGTTAGCTTGCACACGTGAGTTGCTGGTCTACGTGCTGCAACGTAACACACTAAAATACAAAATATATTATCACACAATGTTAAGATTGATATTAATAATATGAGTAATTAAGAGTAGTTTCAATACAGTTCATGTGTGGCTATAAGGGATGTTCTGACATCTGTTTAATATGCTTTCCTCTTACATAATATATTATTGCTGTGTGGTTAAAAGGACTCGAAAGGACTTGCAACTCAAAGTGTAGGACTTTGGACTTGACTTGAGACTTGTCAATCTTGACTTTGGACTTGACTCGGGACTTGCCTGTCTTGACTTGGGACTTGACTCGGGACTTGAGGGCCAAGACTTGAGACTTACTTGGGACTTGCAAAACAATGACTTGGTCCCACCTCTGGTAATATGTCCCGGGTGGCACCATCTCTCATTTACAAACATCGCTATCCCCCCTCCTTTCTTCTTACCGCTCTCAGCTGAGCTCCTGTCGGCTCGAAGAAGTTGGAAACCGTCCAGAGTGACGTGTGAGTCCGGAGAAAGTTCGTTCAGCCACGTCTCAGTGAAACACATGAGGCTGCATTCTCTGTACTCCCTCTGCAGTCGGGTCAGCGCCGTTAGCTCTTCCATCTTGTTGGGGAGAGATCTTACGTTCCCCATGATGATAGACGGTAAACATGGTTTATACCGTCTTTTCCGCTCCCTGCGCTTAACTCCCGATCTGCATCCACGTTTCCTCCTTCGTAGCTCCTGGGGGATCTCCGGTCTTACAGTGCAGAGAAGAGGTGTGTGGCGCAGGGCCAACAGTTGCTCCCGGGTGTAAACAATGGAGCCGTGGTTGAATGGGGTCCCGTGGCTGTGTGTGTTCCCCACAGCCACACCAAAAAGTTCCAAAAACAGCAAAGCGCAAGCTACAAGAATCACAAAAAGGCCATCCATAGCTGCACCTTTGCTTAAAGTGTCGGTGTGATAAAAAACTGGTAACAAAAAGTACGCTAAAAATTATAAAAAACACTAAAAAGAGGTAGAAAGGTACAGAGCTGCTGTAACTGGACGCCACTCACGCGGCGCCATCATGCATTTATGATCAGCTGTTCTGAGCGTTAGGGCTGCTGCAGGAGTAGGTGAAGTATGAAGTCATGTTACCAGAAAAGAAAGGAGAGGCAGGAGAAGGCTGAGAGGGAGAAAAAGGGCAGACAGCTGCTGACACAGTTTTTCCCAAAGAACGGTAGGTTATTAGCAGGTATTAGTCGTCACTCACCTTGGTGTTTACAATATGCTATAGAATGATAGACCTACAGATTTCGTATTAAAGTGGTTGGATTAGCCCATCAAGAGAACAGTTTACAGTGCCATTTTATTTAAATTCTCTACCTTTATTGCCACACTGTAATACTTTGATGTAAATTTACAGTGAAATCTGAACAGCATTTTACTGTATTACTGTCATACAGTATCATACTGTAAACTGCAAAGCATCATGGGAGAAAATAAATGACAAATTACAGCACTTTAAGAGAATGCCATGTTTACAGGATTATACTGTAGTTTTTACTGTAAACGGAGCATCATGGGTACTGAAGAAAACTGCGGGAATTAAAATTTGAAAATCAACCGATAGCCCGGCATAACGGCTTTACCGTTGCATTTTATTTTAAAATTTGTTATTTCCACTTCGGTGCTCAGCCAGTCTACCAGCCAGGTCACCGCGAAGGCACAGACCCCGGACAATCTGCTCTGCATTTTTGATATCCGGAGCTGCCTGACGTCCTCCACTGAGTAAGTTTACATTAATTCACCTGTCTTATAAGGAAGATTTGAAGTTTTCTCCTGTTGTATTTTCTGCCATTTAGAGCAGCGTTAGAACAAAGCTGTTGAAAGGTTCCGTTTTAGCACGGTAGATAAGATGAATGTACAAAAGTGGATAAATATGTGTGATAAACTAGGCTGCTAGGCTAATATACAAGATAAATCATTACATTATGCTGGTGCTACTGCTAACTAGTTTCATAACTAATGAAGTGCCCTCAACATGCACAGATTCAGCCTCAGAGGGACACCTGCCCTCATCCTCAAGCGCAGTTGAAGGAGAGGAAGGTGAGCAATACAATCCATAAAGGTTTTAGGATTTTTTTTTTAATTACACAGGGAGCAGCTACCAAGCTAGTGAGCATATTAAAGTGTTGGTGATAATAGGCAACAGTCAGAATTAGTCTGAAAAGACTGTTACTATAAAATGGAGAATCCACGGTCACTTTCAAATTAATTTTAGGTGTTTATTTTCTTTCATGAGCAACAATTATTAGGCTACTTACAGTATGGAGTTCATTTAAATGCAATGTTAATTTGGCAGGCATCACTCTATCAGAGTGAATTTATAACAGACTGTATTTTGCACATTATGGATACTTTAGAGCCAGGTCCCTCTTCAGGCCAGGAGACCAGATGTGCTCCAATAGAGGAAGAGAGCAGGGCGAGCTCAAGCAGCACAGGTTAAGGGACAGTGATGTTGCTTCTGTGTGTCACCCACTCATCAGCAAGTACACAAAGGACCTCACTCCTCAGTTTGAGAGTGAAATCAGACATCTCAACACAGTATTTTCTGCCACTTTCCCCTCTGGTTGCACCAGTCTTGAGCTTCTCAATTCAATTTACAAAATGCAACTCCAGAGCATTTTTGGAGAAGTCTGTATTGCCATTAGGATTTTTTGCACTCTCCCAGTCACAGTTGCTGGTGGCGAAAGAGCATTTAGTAAACTGAAACTTATCAAGAGCTACCTCAGGTCAACAATAGTACAGGAGAAGTTGAACAGTCTGGCAATCCTCTCAATTGAAAGTGACCTGGCTCTCTCTCTCGATTTCAAAGATTTAATTCATGACTTTGCTACAAAGAAGCCTCGGCGTCTAGACTTGGGCATCTAAATGAAGAGACAAAAGTGTTGAGTTGAGAGAAACAATAGCAATATGATCATGAAAACTAGTCTGTATCATAACTGATATTTGTAGTTGTTAATAATAGTTCGTGTGAAAGAAAGCACCCTTTTCATACGTACCTTTAATATATCAGTAGTGTAAATTTTCATGTTCATGTTTGGAATTTTTTGAGATTGTTTTGTAGGTATCGACCTTGAATGTCTGAACATTTACTGTGCTTTTTAATAAATGAGTGTTGCATAAAAGAAAGCAAAAACACTCAGTGGATTTCTTGCAGTTCATAGCCTATAGCCTAGTTATTTATTAAGGCATACATTTCATCATATATGCTACAATAAGTCCAGAAATGTAGGAAACAGAGAAAATAATTTTTAGGTTTTTGTGTATCTGTTGTAAATCCATACTGATACAGTGATGCATGCAAGTTGTTTCAACATGTGAACATTTAGAATGGACTCCATACAAAATAACTTTACAATACATAGTTGCAATATCTTAAAGTCTAATTCTGACAATGGTGCATTTAAAATAATGCCATTTAATGATGTTACCACGATCACCTAAACAGATTTTTGCAAAAAAGGAGGGCCCAAAATTCTAATCTTTCATGGGGCCCAAGATTTCTGGCGGCGCACCTGTCCAGAAGTAAAGCATGGTGTCCTTTAATCAGCTGCAAAAGCTCCGCGCTCTTCCCGACGAAGCTCCGTGTCCAGCGGTTCATTTCCAGAAGAGAAAGCGCTGCAGATGAAGCCGAGCGGAGGAAGAAATCCCAGTCTGAACGCTGCTGATGAACACAAGAGCTGGAGACTCTGTCGCTGCTTCTTCTGCTGCTTTCACACGGACATTAGCGACCCCTACCGGAACTGTTATCCAGACAGGAAGAGACTGTCTCTGTGTGTGAGTCCTCTGTCTCTGTGTGTGTGCTCAGTATGTTGCTACTAAAGCAGCGTTTCATGGTTCAGGACTGACAGCAGGACTAATCTGGACAAGTCCAACTCATTTCATTCAGCTCCACAACCATGATTTGTCACATGGAGTGAAGTGAAGCCAGTGAAGAGGAGGGGAATGGGAGGAGGAAGCAACACAAAGTGTTTGCTGGTCTCTGATGGGATCTTAGCCAGCAGTTTGTCTCTGTGTTATTCTGTCTCTGCACCGTTAAACATTCATACTCAGGTGGACAGTCACAGTGGACACTGTCCAATGTCCAGAGGAAAAAAAAGTCTTTTATCACATATTAAAGCTGACCATGTGTAGTTTAAATACATGCGTGCGAGTTTATTTTCCTTAAGACAGAAGATGAGCTGATTAATGCAGGAAACAACATGAGTCTGACTCAAGTATCTACCTTTATAATTCTAAAAACATGGGCTGAGGACAAAAGGTGAAGACGACAGCTCATATGGAAAATTGGCACATTAAGAAAACATATATTATTTGTGTGAATATCATTAGTGCATATTTTCCACTTTTGATATATGATGGTATTATAAAAATATATATGTCTTTTCAGTCTAAAATCCTTCTAGTGTATCTACAGGAGCTGATTAGTCCCATATATACAGTGGTGTTCCAGTATATGTCAGAGTTCAAAGTGAAGACAGTCTAGTTGGTCTCATTGGATAAAGCCAGTTATCTGTGTTCAAACAAGCGTGACAGCAGATTTATTCCACTTAGTTCTGTCAGAGCCACTGAAGCTGTTTCTTTACTTTTTATTCTTCCCTCGAGCTGCAGTGAGAACATCTACAGAAGAAACATTATTATTATTATTTACTGTCCAACACAGTAAAGTGTAAATGATGGACATTTACTCAACACAACTTTTTATTTCCACTGTCACAGGATAGAAAGAACAAAGAACTTCACTAAGAGCCTTGTTTCATAATTCATTTCCAGCCCACAGTGTTTCTGTCCTCCAGCAGACCTTTGGATGTCAGTGTGTCAAGCTAATGTTGGTGAATCTGAGGCTGTGTTGACTGAGAGAAGAAGCTGTGAGATCTTTTAGACCCTGAGGACTCACTCTGGACTGATTTGATAGATGCTCCACAAATAAAAGTGCTTCTCCACTGAACTAACTACTACTCCTCATAGGGACTGTCTGCAGGAACTGAAGCTGCTTTTGGTCAAAGAGATATTCATGTGTTCACTGTTCACTCAGGACCATTCAGCTGGGTTGGTGAATTCCGCACCAAGGACAGCAGCAGCTGAACTGTACACAGCTACTAACAGATAGATGGAGTGTGTACAACATTCATGTTAATATATCTGCTGAAATCCTGTTGGAAGTAGCATAAAGTGGCCTCCAGGCTGATGGCAGTAACCTGCTGTAATTAGCCAATAATGAGCCCATTAGCCTCTATAATGAAGTTCACACATATTATTATTTGCAACACAGGATGAAGACAATTAGTTTAAAAAAGAATCATTTGAAGGTTTATGAGAGTTGCTACTTTATTTTTAATCCTGTTGCTGTAGATTTTCCTCAACTCCAAACAATGTGGACTGTGAAGTGAAGCATTAACAAGCTCTCAGTCAGCACCATGGAAAGAGGCAGAGACGACTGCTGTTCTCTCTACAGTACAAAACAATTATCACTGTTTACACTTTTTATTTTTCTCACACATGGTTCACACTGTAAATGTGTGAACCCTGGTCCATGAGTGAATTTGCTGTTGGGATGATCAGAGGGTTTGTAGAGTTATTATGCTTCTTCCTCTTTGCATTATGATTTTCCACAGACTCTTGTCAGTTACAAAACAAGTAGAAAGTCTGAAAGTGCCAACGTGACTTTCCATCCATCCAGTATCAGGATACAGTTGAGAAAAGATGTGCATTGATTTAAGCTCTGAATCTGACAGCACATTACACAGCTCTCTCTCCACTCTGAGCTGTGACCTCCAGCAGTGGATTATTCACAGTAAAGTTGCAGACACTCTGTGTTCTCTGATGCTAATGACTCTTGGAGCTCTACTTTCCACTGCTGTTGGTCTCTGTCCTGAATAAAGAGCTCCTCTATCTATTTCTGGTGACTCCATCCCAGTGGTTGTCATTGTTTCATCATGTAACACCCGTGAAAGTTTCCCTCATTTACCTGGTTTTAATAACACGTTGCCTCTGACTGAGAGCCAAGTGACTGTAAAGCAGAGCATCACTTTCTGATTCAGATCCAGTTTAAAGTGTGTTGGTCTCTGTCACTGGGCCTTTACTCCACAGAGAGAACTGGATCTCATCATTAATGGAAACAGTCCTAAATATCCTGGCAGAGAGGGAAGTGAGTCTCCATCTTCTCTGTCCACTTCACTTATTCTCCTTTACAGAAGTTCACTCTGCTGTGAACAGAGACACCAGCTGCAGTGTCTGTTCATAGAAGAGTTAAAGGAGGAAGAAAGATGATCCACAGCCAGTCAACACAGAATAATGGGATCTTTGTAGGGACTGTTGGTGTCAATGTTCAACCATCTGAAACAACAACAACAAATCAGAAAAAAAAACATCCTCTGAGGTGATGGATCATCAGTTCAAAGCTGCAATTGCAACTATTGTTGAAAGCGTTTTAACTTTTCAACACTGAAAATAATTCACAACCTGACAAGAAAAACTCTATATACTGAAACACTGACATTAAAACAATTGACAGTTTTATTGCTTCATGATGCATCTGCTTCATTGATCTGATGTATTTCTCTGTGAGTCACATTGTACTATAATCTGTGCAGATGTTCCAACTAACATTCAGTATCTTCATCCACAGAAACTCCTCCACTGGCTCACAGAAGACACAGAGACAAAAAGGTGAAGCTCCCATTTACCTGGACACTGAGACACTGATTCACTTCCTCTCCTCAGAGCTGCTGAGCTGCTTATTTAGCAGACAAATCAGAGCCATAGTGGAGCCGTCTGTAGCAGTTAGTCTGAAGAGTCCTACAGCTCAGCAGCCTGAGGAGCTCAGAGGGAAGAAAGAGAGGCAGGACTGCTGAGGAGAAAGAAGAAGAGGAGTTCAGCTGCTTGCTGAAGATGCTTTGACTCCTCTAGTAGTTTATAATGGGGTCAAAGGTCATTCTGGAGGGCAGTGACCCTTCAATATCAGTTTGTTAAATCATCAGACAGATGAAAAAAGGCTCCAGCTTTGCTGCTGTCAGGTGGTGAAATGCTTCAAGGTAACTCAGCCTTCCCACAAAATTGGTTTCACATTGCAGAGAGATTCTTATTAAACCAATGTTTAGAAAAATCAACACATAACATTGACACCAGCAGCCCTTTGATAAACAGCTATTATGTCCAATGGAGACTCCATATTCAATCTATTCTTCACCAGAAAGAAAATAATTCTGATCATGGTATAATTCTTTATCATTCTTTCATCCTCCTTTGTCCCAGCAACATAGGTGCAAAGTAGATGTCATTCATTTATCATTCTGCTCTCAGGTGTATAACCACAGATGGTTATTATACAAACAATCAGTTGGCCTCATTCATTGATCCTCTCTGAGGGAGCTACTGCTTTGTTTTTCCTCCACACACCCTCCACAGTGTATTCCTCTCAAATCAGGAAATGTAAACTGTGTAACTAAGAAGCAGCTGTGAGCGAGGTTACCAGTCCACTGTACGTGATGACAATAAAAAAGAAATAACGCTACTGAATGAACTTATTTCTTCAATATGACAGATGATGCTTGAAAAATATACAGTTGTAAGAAGCAAAGGAAACAAGAGAAGCTTTTACAAAAACAAGGTTCATGCAGCATTTTCACTTTGCACTCATCAAACACACATTCACAGATGACTACATGAATATAAGATATAAGTACCAGTATGTGTGTGTGGGTGTGTGTGTGTGTTTGTCCTTTGATGCCTTTGATGTATCAACATTCTACAGTCTGATGTCACAGGCTGCAGTAAGTGGACACACAGCCAGAGACAAGTTCAGAAGTCAAACAGGAGCAGAAACAGTTGGACTGGACAGGACTTGCTCATGATTTAGGAAGAAAGAAGCACTCAGATATTTCTGCACAATTATTGACAAGGAAGGGAGGAGCTACTGCTGTTACAAGGACAAGAGGAAACCACAGGAAAGTCCAGATCAGCTCCAAGGTTTTCAGTAAGTCAATACATGTTAGTAGTTCATGTCAGTGTTTAGTTCATTTAGTCAAATGTTTTGAAAAGTGTACCACGTGGGCCTTTGCTTTCTTTCCCAAGAGACAGCTTGACTAGTGGCATTTCACACAGTGTTCCTTTGTTTTTGGCAGAGCAGTGCATGATGGGTGGATCCAACAAAGCGCGTTTGCAGCACGCCGCAGCCTATTTGCAGCAGTGTTTGTGTCTTTTCAGCCATAAACGTAACAGACAAAGGGGAGCTGATGCTCAATGCACTGAAATGTGGGATTATGCATTGTAGGCACCGTCAGCCAGAGTGCTGTGCCTGGTGACCACCACCCGCTCTCTTCCAACTGCAACTCATACTTACCTGGCAGGGGAGATACCACGATCAACAAGGTAGTTCACCCAGGGTGAGGCTCAGCCATTGCACTCCGGCTGTGCTGACCCCTGCGAATTCCCCAAATGTGGGAATCTCGACTGCATAAATTCTGGTAGTGAGGGACTGCGTTCGCGCTCTCCCCTGATGCATGCCTGTAGAAGAAAACAATGTGTCAGGAATGCCCATGTGCTAACCTGTTGAAGACTCTCCATTTTGTGAAGTGGCTTTGTTGATCTGGAGTTATATGTCAGCTTTTGCAGTCTGTCCACAAAGCGACAGTGTTGCTCTGCAGAAGCTCTCTGGCGTACGCTACAGAGTGGCGTGTTTAGTCATGACAATTCCCCGGGTTCCCATTGGAATTGGGGAAGTGGCCGTGGCCTTTCCATGACAAAATGAAGTGTGAGCTCTCCTGTCCGACTGTGCTGCTTGTTTGTGGAAGAAATGTGTGCTAGATGTTCTAGTATGCTTTATTTCTAGGCTTTGGTGTGGAACAGCAATGAGTTGAAGCTATTTTTGGCCGGCTTTGCCGTATGGCTGAGCCTTTTGAGTTGGTAAAAAGTCAGTTCACTGGTATACTTTATTTTTAGGCTTTGGTGGGAATGCTGGCATCTTTGAGACAAGAAAAGTGTACCACGTGGGCCTTTGCTTTCCTTCCCAAGAGACAGATTGACTAGTGGCTTTGTGGACAGACTGCAAAAGCTGACATATACAACTGCAGCTCATACTTACCTAGCTGTGTTGCTGTGCTGACCCCTGCGAATTTGAATGTGAATGCGAATGTGAATGTGGCCTGTTAAAAGCTCCAGCTTCAGTAGTCAGTGACAGGCAGCTGAGTGGAACCAAGCAGAGAGGAGAAGTCAGTCGTTGTGACGTTCGCTTCCACACTTCACACACTCCTCACACAACCACAAAGCAGGT
The DNA here is from genome assembly GCF_017976425.1 of Toxotes jaculatrix. Lineage (NCBI taxonomy): Eukaryota > Metazoa > Chordata > Actinopteri > Toxotidae > Toxotes > Toxotes jaculatrix. The sequence continues at coordinate 183,440 of NC_054409.1, forward strand.
GGAGAATGTGTAACAGTGTGTGTATATGTGTCCTTTCACAGACACAAATATTATCACTGTTATATTTGGAGGAACAAAGTGGTGACGAGTGATCTCACAGACACAGAGAGCAGCAGTGTGGACAGTCTGTAGGAGGGTGTGCATGGAAACAACAAGAGAATTTTGGTGTTTGAGTGTGTTTCTGACTTTAGGAGCATGTAGAAAGTTTGTGTTTTATCTTTGATGTGTTCGTCTTTGCTAAATGACCCATTTGCTTCTATAGTCTCTGTATGTGGATGATACTGACATGAAAAGTAAAGCTGAAGGTGAAATGAAGGAGATGCAGCGAGACAGTACAGGAAGGAGTGAGTCTACATAGAGACAGATGAAAGGATGGAGAGAAACAGGTGGAGGAAGGAGAAGCTTGAAGTGGTGAGTTTTCAACAGTTTTCCCTCATACTTTATATTTTTAAATGCACATCAAAACATTTGAGATTTTTAAATCAGCTCATGAGTCATTTTAAAATTCATTCCTGATGTCAGGAGTACTAGCTTTTTCTGGGGCTTTTATTTTCCATGGTCCAGAATAAACTTTAAAGATTAAACTAAGATGCATGAATGAAACTTCACTCCACCTCTGTGTTTCTCTGTTAGTGTTGATGAAATCAGTACAGCAGGTGTCTCTGCCTGTTTCTAGTTCTGCTTCCTTCATTGGAGCAGAGCTGTTTTCATCCTTCATGTCTCCACCTGTCTGATCCTATTAGATCACAACACGTCTGCTGAGCTGATCAGCTCTGTAGCCCAGCAGATGGTGAGCTGATGACCCTTCATGATGGAGAAAATTAACATTTAATTAGCTGATAATAGAAATGAGATTGGTTTTTACTTCTGTCAAGGGAATTTATAGAATCTGTTTTGTTTGTGATCAAACTGAGATTTTATTTATTTGAAAATTCCAATAACTGGAAACAGCTTCTGAAGAAATGAAGCTTATACTTAAACCAAGGACACGTCCTCACCTGATGTGAAGTCAGGGTTTGTTCTGTGGAACAGCCAGAGGGATGGTGTGTGTCCTGTCAGTGTCCAGTAGCTGATCCACAGCTGGACAGCTGTCCTCCCTCCCAGCCTGTCTTCTGTCAGAGGGCTGGAGCTGCTCTCTTGTGTCCTGTCAGAGTTTGGACCTCAGTCTCTTCTCCACCAGTCTCCCCAGACAGAGCAGCCACACACAGACTGTCCTCCGTCTTCTGTCCTTCAAACCAGGACAAAGCTCCATGTCTCCTTTAGTCTTCTCACTGTCATTGTCCTGCTGTCTGCTGTGACAGAGTAACAGAGCTTTAAATAAGATCTGTGATATTTTACTGAAACCATTCTGAACCTTCACTGATTTATTACTTTTATTTCATGCATCCAGGTAAAGAGATATGTTTTCTTCATCTTGAGTCAAATCATGAATGATTTATTTTCATCTGGTTTACTTTTCAAAAACTGTGTGAGCATCTGGAACATGAAGATGAGGCTAGTTGCTTTAATCTCTGCCTTTCTTGATAAGAATCATTTCTTTGGCACTGACAGGCGTCTGTTGATGTTGCAGGTTCAGTAATTATTCATCTTTTTCTCACCCTCCTCCGTTTCCTCCTCTCATCAGTTTTTCTTCTACCACCTGCTTCTTCTTTGCTCTTCTATCTGAACAGTGACAGACGTTATTCTCTCAGGTGTGAACCAGTGTGCAGCTGTTTGTGCAGTGAATAATGTAGCGATGAGTCTGATTATGCAGCAGGTAGTCGTTCATTCATCAGCCCAAAGGTTAAATTAGCTGAAACCAGACATTTACTGGTTTGAGTCACATGAACAGATTCTCTCCACACACTGATACAGCCACTGATTCATTTTATCTGTTTTTCAAAAACCTCTGAAAAGAAGAAAAAGGAAAATGTTCTTCACAGCTGATTTTAGTCTTCAAATATACAAACATTGTTTCTCCTCTTTCAAACAATAAAACAACAGAAACATTAAACTTCTCTTTTTTTTCTTTGCATAAATCATGATGAATTATCATTGATGTTTATTCCTCAGTGCTTGTGCAGATGTTTGAGAAAATGATTTACATTCTGCATCTACATGCTGCATGACTGTATTTGAACTGGTTTGAAGTCCAGACTTAACTGGCTGTGTCATAAACCACAGTGTTTGAAGAAGGATGTGTGCAGAGCTACAAAGCTAAATGACTTAGATTTGTTGGGTATTTGGTTGATTGTCGACTGTCGAACATGACACAAACCTAACATTTCCTTCAGCATTTGAAATGTATTCATTTTGTTCTGAAGCTTATGTTTTAGACTGTGTGATCAGTGCCTTCATTTCTATAAGTATAGTTGTTTTGAACACACTGCAGTGACTCAGTAACTCAAAGAACTTACTGCTTTTCTCAGATGAATAATCAAGTGATCCAACAAAAAGTCCCTTAGTCATTCATGATAAATGTAAAATGAAGAATCAGCTTTGTTTTCATGGTTTCTTTCACTGACTGAACACTCAGGACAAGTATCAGGTAGTTTTCACAAACTATGATGAATCACTGTTGGACTTTAAAGTTTCTCTCCTCCATTGCTCTCTCTCAGCTCCTTCTTTTCTCTTTGTCCACCCACTTTCTCTTCCTCTCGTTCCTCTCTTTGTTATTCAGGGACACTTGTATTTTCTGTGTGAAGTTTTCAGCTCCTGTCTGTTAGAAGTGTCAGGTAATATTCTGCATTTTTCCACCTTGGAGTAGAACTGCAGTGGAAACAGTTTTCAGCAGCTGGACTGAAGTAGAACCATCATCTCTGTCTCTTCCTCCACATTCAATCGTGCTCTCACATGTTTGACTTTCTGTCTTTTTGTAATCGTTGCTGCTTTGCTCTGATTTTAACATGATGCAGTTCATGTCTGGTGTCTACTGCCCTCAGGTTTAGGATTATATACATGTTGTACTCAAACACACGCACACAAGGGAAACTCAGAGATTCATGATGTCTTTTAATGTAAAAGTCTACAGCAGCCAGGAATCCAGGATGTGAGGTTAAAAGACTGTCTCTTCCTGCTCCAGCCCCCTTCTCCAGGTGACACACGCACTCTAGGACACACATGTACATACACTTTTACACAATGTGCAAAAACAAAAGTGACATAAAGCAAACAAAAATGAACAGTATGCATATTTAGATTCCCCATAAGACAGATATTGAAAGCATGGAGCTTCATCTAAGCTCTTTATATTATACACATAATAAAACACTACAAACCCTTTTTATTTTTTACACATATGAGTGATAGATTGAGACAGATAGATTTGGGGATGATGAGGTTAGGTTAGGTGAAGAGATGCAGCACTCTGTATGAGTGCTCCATGGGGCACGGGCATTATGTATTTAAAATCTTTAAAAATCTTCTTATTTATAATCCTATAGAAAGATTAAAATGACCCTTTAAAAAGGAAAGTTGTTACAGATAAAGATTTAAATACCTTTTTTTCCCCAAAAACGATGGGTTTAAAAGGGAACCACAGACACAATCGAAGGTTCACTTACTGCAGACGGTGGTGGTGAACATAGACTTTGCAGCTCTCCTTCGCCCACTAGGGTGCTGTCTGCAGTAGTGGGGCACAGGGGAGCTTCAAAGTCTTTTCTAGACCTTGTAAAGTCTGCTGCAGTCAGCAGTGCAGGGTAGTGGGCTCCCCGGCAGTAGGACAGAACATGTCATCAAAAATGTCCTGATAATTGGAAAAATTTAATTCCTATCATTTTTTTATTTTCACCATGAGCATATTTTATATGTCCCTGCTGTTTATGGTGTACGAGCTGTCACAGTTTAAATCCTCCCATCATCTCTGTTCATGACGAGAAGTTCAGAGCTCAGTTTAACGTGGCAGTCTGTGGGAGTTTTGGTCAGTATGGAGGGGATTTACTTAAAAACTGTGGGTCATGTGACAATGAGAGTAACACTGGGTGAGAGAGGACAACTTTCTATACACTGTCATATATTATTTGTCCCTGAAGGTTGGTAATTGTGAAAATTAAGAAGTTGAAAGAAGCTTTTAAGGAAAACTTTAATAGATGTCAGACGGAGTGTGGGTGATGTCAGTCACTCCATATAATGTATATAAATATGTATAACAAAGCAATATGGCTGTCAAACTGTACTTTTTGATGTAGTTTGCCTGGTTTTTCTCAAAGCTGCAGGAAGCTGGAATCTGTACAAAAGAAGTGGAATAAGCAGAATAAGACGTATAGTGAATAATAATATATGTCTTGTCAGGCTCTGCAGTAAGAGAAAAAAATAATGTGGAAATTAGCTGCAATTCTCCATCACACCACATGGTGGATGTGGTGATTAATCTGATTTATCACTTTGGGTTCAGCATCTGTGAATGAAGAAAAAAAGATCAAATAAAGTCCAGGTGGAGGGTGGAGGAGGTGGAGGAGTCTCAGTGTGTCTGCAGAGACTGTGTAGAAGGACAGAGCAGCAGCAGAGCAGTCCAGATACACTGATGATTCTCTTTCAGATCCAGAGGAACACACAGGGATGATGGTGGACTTGACAGTGGAGCTGTTCTCAGAGCAGTTCAGACTGCAGCACTGAGAGTCTTCTCCACTTCTTCTGGTTCCTCTGTCAGTCACTGCTGGATGAAGCTCTCCTCTCCACTCTACCTCCCAGTAACATGGACCAATCAGAGCCTCTCTACACACAAGCTGCTGCTGCTTCAACCTCTCTGGATCATCAGGACACAGCTCGTCCTCTGTCAATACACACACCGTCATCTTCACTCTCTTCTTTGGAAAGATCAGTACCTCCATCTGTTGAGAGGAGAAGACAGACAACAGAGGTGATAAATCAGTGTTTACAGAGACTCACTTCATCAGCTGTCAGTCACTGATGCAGCACATCCAGTATAAAGAGCAGCAGGGACTTCAGTCCTGTTCAGAGCAGAAGTGGAGCAGCTGTGTAGTGTAGCAGCTTCCTCTCAGCTCTCATGTTAACGTATTGGAGTGAAGACACTGAGCTGGAAGCTCACACACCTGCAGAGACGTTTAGCATCAAGTCTGTTTACTCTGAACATTTCACTCAAGTCCACAGTGGAAATAAACTGCTGAGTCATGAAGCTTCATTACTGCACAAACAGTTTAGTGATGGATTCACTGCTGTTACATGTCAACTCATGTTCCATTTAAAGAAAGAGTCTCTGTGTGTTGAACATCTGATCTGCTTCTGAAATATCAGCTGACAAATAAACATGGAGGCTGTCACTGAAAGTATCTGACAGATGGACAGAGATACAGATGTGATCACTGGACTTCAGCAGAGGTTCTGCTCTGTATCAGACCACATGCTGACAAAATGTCATGATGCTTCTCTGAAATCAGAGCCAGTGATTTGCAGGCTGCAGTCAGACTGATCTCAGAGCTGTGACAAAGATCAAACTCATCAATTCTTTACTGTTGAAATGAGACAACAAACAGTCTCAGATTAGATTTGATGCTACGACACTTTGATGAATGAGGACCACTGTCTCTACACATCTTGTGAGGCTGTCAGCTGTAATCCAGCTCTACTTCCTGTAGACATGAACACAACAACAACAGTTGTCTTCACATCACCTCAAACACTCAATCACAATCAGGCTTGTGGCTGATCTGATTGGCTGACTGCTGTCTGTCTGTCTGTCTTTCTGTCCCATCCTGAAGCCTGTCCCCGTTCTCCTCTCACAGCTTCAATGAGGAAAGCAGCCACTGAGAAGGTTGGAGGTTTACAGGAGACACTGGATCTTTGCTTTGATACAAACTGTGTTCAGGACAATACTGATGAAAGCAGCATGAACTGACTCCAACCCTCTACTGACCTCAGAGTCTCCAGTCCACAGTCTGGACTCTTCACAAGATCAGACAGATCCTTCACTCCTGAGTCCTGCAGCTTGTTGTTCCTTAGGTCCAGGTGTCTCAGATGGGAGGGGTTGGACTTCAGAGCTGAGGCCAGAGAAGCACAGCTGATCTCTGACAACCTGCAGGAACTCAACCTGAATAAAGAATAAATCATGTTGATTAAAATAATTTCTAATCCAATCAGATATGTCCTAATCAATGAGCTTTCACTAACATGAGTAGAGGGACTTTGTCCTTCTCTTATTGTGGATCATCATAATGTCAGCCTTCTACACACATCATCCAAATGTCACCACAACATTCATACAACTGACAGCAACAATTATGAGTGTGTGAGTTCTGAAGGTTTCATTCAAGTCAACAGACATTATTCATGACAACTGACTGAAATGAAGTGAAACTGAAGGAATAATTCATAGTCTGAGATAAAAAAAAGTCACAATATGGAACAATCTCATGCATTCATTCATTCAAGATGAATGGATTCAAGTTCTGGATGAAGATAAACTAGGTTCAGTTGTGGATTAAAGATATAAGATCTACAACAGTAACAGACAGTGAACTGACCTCAGAGTCTCCAGTCTACAGTGTGGACTCTGCAGAAAACCACACAGCAGCTTCACTCCTGAATCCTGCAGCTTGTTGTCACTCAGGTCCAGGTGTCTCAGACAGGAGGGGTTGGACTTCAGAGCTGAGGCCAGAGAAGCACAGCTGATCTCTGACAAACTGCAGGAACTCAATCTGAATAAAGAATAAATAAATATGTGGATAAAAATCATTTCTAATCCAATCAGATATGTCCTAATCAATGAGCTTTCACTAACATGAGTAGAGGGACTTTGTCCTTCTCTTATTGTGGATCATCATAATGTCAGCCTTCTACACACATCATCCAAATGTCACCACAACATTCATACAACTATTCATGTCAGCACAGATTCATAACATGCTGCTGAGTGCAGGTGGGTGAATGCCCCTCTTTGTTACCTCCGACTAGCACCAAATATACCTACGTGACCCAAACCCATTGCATCACCATGGTGACCAAATAAAACCAATCGATAAAAGCAACTATCACCAAAAAAGAATAATATGGCTTCTACACACCAGCCCCTAATTTTTAGGTTAATACACAATAATTACTAGTATGTACAAATAGAAGACATAAACATAAAAGTTCAACAATAAAGAAAAAGCTCAACAATAAAGTCCAACACTCGAGTCTTCTTCCTTGTAGTCAACCTCAAAAAAGTCAAAACAAACAAAAAAACCCCAAAACAAAGACAAAAAAAGTCCAACAGTCCAAATGAAAAAAATCACAACTGAAGTCTGTCCTCAACCGACCTCAGCCTCCTGCAGCAGACAGGCAGGTCCAGGCAGCTGGTCTGCATTTTAATCCGCACCTGATGAACGAATCCTCTGCGGTCCGGAAAGGTTTGTATCACTCGCTCCATTGGCCAAGAGTTCAGAGGCGCCATACAGGTCACTACTCCAGTCAGAGAACTAGTAAGATCAGGGCCCTGTAGGAGCTATTCAGTGATGTTCCTTGATAGCTTGCTCCACAGTCAAATATGATTCTGATCTTTCCTTTGGTGGGATGGTAAACTCCATGGTGTGGTATATACCATACCTTTCCATCACCACGGTCCAGCTCCTCTTCAGGCACCTTCTCTGCATAGCCTTTAACCAGAAGCTCATTCATAAAGGTGTTATACTCTGCATGAAACATTGGGTCCTTCTGAAACCTTCTTTTCAGATGATACTGCTCCACAATTTTCTTGTTAGTTTCAGTTTTCTTGTTTTCTGAAACTCTATTTACAGTTACCTGTGGCTGTTCCCGATTAGCCATCTCTCCACCGTCTCCTGTCAGTGGTCCATTAACTGCCCAGCCCAACATGTTCCTAATGGCATATGGTCCATCATTTACACTACACACTACCTCTAATTAGTTCCAGTGCCCTAGGAACACTGGTCCCTATCAGGAGCTCTATTCCTGCGTCTATCTGAGGTAAGGGAAATAAAACCATTTTTTAATATCCCTCTCAGTCAGAATATTTCCTCAGTACACAGGCATGGACTCTTGTGTATAAGCCTTCGGCAGTTCAAGAAAATTGTCCTCCTCCAATGCATCAACCTCCAGTCATGATATGCTGTTACTGCTCACAACTTTCTCCTGCCCCATGGTTTGAAGGAGAATCTGCCTCTTCCTCCCCGTGAGGTGAAGCTTGTGCATCAGGCTCTCAGTACAAAAAAACACAGTGCTCCCTTGGTCCAAAAAGGCATAAGTAGTGATAATTTAGTTTCCCTTTTTAGATTTTACTAGGACTGGAACGATGGGCAGCTTGCAGTCCTGGTCTCCAGCCCCTGTAAGACCACTTGACACCAGCTTGTTGTCAACAGACACCACTGTGTTCCTCCCAGTATGCTCAGAAACATTTGGAACTTCTTTATTAAGTACTGTGGGATGTTTAAGGCTACACTTTGAACAGGAGATCCTTTTACAGCAATCTTTACTAATGTGTCCTGTACACAAACAGTCAAAACAGATGCCATTTTCCTTTAAGAAGCCTATCTTCTTTTCATGAGCCATTTTTCCCAGCTGTACACATACATCTAATTTGTGTCCTCCACCACAGCAAATGCATATTTTCCTTCCTGTTTGTTCGATTTCCTTCTCCTTCTTTACAGACTGATGTTTGTTCTCCACACAGCCGACAGTGATTGCAAAGCTGGTTCCTCTGTTTCCAGATCGAAGCTGTGACTTTGGTTTGATCACAGTTTTATTTCCACTTACTGGCAGAGAGTCTTGTATGTTTCCAAACAGCATCTGTCAGCATTTTCACTTGCCTTTCAATGAAGTTAGCAATGCCAATAAATTTCGCTCTCCAGTTATATCCTTCTTGCAGCTCACAAGCCTAGCTCCTCCATCTGTCTCTGAGTTTGTATGGCAGTTTCTTAATGATGCTCAACATGTTGGAAGGCATGTCCAAATCATGAAGATATTGCAAGATATTGCACATCCATATTGTACAGTAAGAACCGCTCCACTGATGATGCCATCTCATCAGTGGTCCACACAACCCTCACCCACCTGGAGAGCAGGAACTCATATGTCCGTCTGCTCTTCCTGGACTTCTCATCAGCCTTCAACACCATCATTCCACAGACCCTGGTACAGAAGCTCTCCCTCCTCGGTCTGAGTCCCACACTGGGGAACTGGGTCCTGGACTTTCTGACCAACAGAACACAGACTGTCAGAATCCACAACACCATCTCCTCCTTCATCACCCTCAGCACTGGCTCGCCGCAGGGCTGTGTGCTGAGCCCCCTCCTGTTCGCCCTGCTGACATATGACTGCTCGGCGAGACACCCCAGCTGTCATATAGTGAAGTTCGCGGACGATACAGCAGTAGTGGGACGCATCACTGACAACGATGAGTCAGAGTACAGAGAGGAGGTGGAACATCTGGAGCAGTGGTGCAGAAACAACAACCTCTGCATCAATGTGAAAAAGACCAAGGAGATGGTGGTGGATTTCAGAAGAGACAGGCGCCCTCTCCCCCCCCTGCACATCGGAGGAGCAGCTGTGGAGGTGGTCTCCAGCTTCAGGTACCTGGGTGTGCATATCACCGAGGACCTCACCTGGAACACCAACACATCTCATCTGGTCAGGAAGGCCCACCAGCGCCTCTACTTCCTCAGGAAGCTGTGGCGAGCTGGACTTGGAGGCTCAGTCCTGAGGAGCTTCTACCACTGTGTGGTGGAGAGTGTCCTCTGCACCTGCATCACTGTGTGGCATGGCAGCTGCACTGCTGCTGAGAGGAAGGCTCTGCAGAGGGTGGTAAAGGCTGCACAGAGGACTGTGGGGAACAGCCTGCCCACCACCTCAGACCTCTACACAGCACGATGCAGAGGGAGGGCCCTCCGCATCATGAAGGACTCCACCCATCCCGCACACAGTCTCTTCCAACCCCTCCCCTCAGGCAGGCGGCTGAGGAGCATCCGGAGCAGGACCACCAAGCTCAGGAACAGCTTCTTCCCTGAAGCTGTAAGACTGCTGAACTCTAGCCCTGCCCTGTAGACACCCCCCCCCCCCCCCCCCCCCCCCCTTTCCCCTCCTCACCACACACTGACATCCCTGCACTACAACACTTTGTCTGTACACAGAATATAACACAATACACAGACTACCTCTGCACTACCACTACCTCCTACTTGCACATGAGTATTTATGCACGTGCTAACTTCGGCTTCCTTATCTTATTTTTACTTTATTTAATTGTTAATTGTTTAAATTTCACAATGTTTATATATTTCTGCTCTAATGTTTATTTTATTTCTTTAATGTTATATTTATTTTTCTACTCTAATGTTTATACTAGTGCCCTTATGTTTATATTTCATTCTTGTTCACGTCTTGCTCTGAATGGCTTAAACTGGGACCTGAGTGCTAATTTCGTACCATAACATGTAAATGTCCTGGTATGACAATAAAGTTCCTTGATCCTTGATCCTCCATGGCATTACAGCAGCCTCTAAGGAAGAGGCTGAAGTCCTGCAGGGCCTTTACATTCTCTGTTTTAATTGGAGGCCATAGAAGGGCTTTGTCCAAATAAGCAGAGACAACCTTTTGTTGGCTCCTGGACTGCTCCTTTAATGTTTTTGCTCTCAAATATCCTTGTTCTTGGCTCCTCCCAAGTTCTTTGGCTTGACCTCTTGTATGCTGTTCCAGAAAATATAAACGATCACATTCATCAGTTGTATTCCTCTCAAATCCATTTTCAAAGGCTCTGATAAAAGTGTGGTATTTTAATGGGTCACCATCAAAAATTGGAATCTCTCTTTTTGGTAGAGCAGAAAGGCATTGTTGTTGCATCAGCAGTGTTGTTATTTCATTTTGTTTGCTCATGATACCAAGAACATGATTTTTGGCTTCCAAATCCACAGACACATTTGTGTGTTGTTCATATGGATACTGTGTGTTTGTTTCACTCTGTTCAGGTACTGATGGAATAAATTCATCTGCATTGACGCTGACTGGTTGTTTAGCTCTCCTTGACAAGTAAGAGTTCATTCCATCTGAAACCTTAGATGTCCTCTTTCCACTCGTAGTGCTTTGTGCTTTGAGAATTTCAAGTTTTGCCATATTTCCTGCAATCTCAGCATACAGTTGTAGCCTTTCTTTCCTTTGATGCAGCCGTTCCTCCTCTTCTTCCATTGCATGTTTTTCCTCCAATGATTTTTTCTTCATGGCTAAAGCTGTCAACTGAGCTTCAGCCTTTAAACGTGCAGATGAAGTTGAAGATCGTTGTGACTGAGATGTTTTATTGCTTCCAACATTTGAGATACTGTTACTTGGAGTGATGTCATCCTTAATTACATCAGGACATTCATTTGTTCCATTTAATTCCACAGAGCATCTTACATTTTTATTCATTTTTGTTGAATCCTGTTGCTTATGTGAAACATCCTGGTTTTGTTCCATTTCACTGATCCATTGTTCAGTTTGCTTTTGAAATGTGTGGCTGTATATCATGATGCTTGTGTACCATTCCTTTTGTTTTATTATTTCATCTTCTGGAAGTAAAGGCAACAGTTCATCATGTGCAGCATCAGCATTCTCACACAGTGTGTTTAGATTCATTAAAAGTTTGATTTTATTAACAAAACCTTTGCGTTCATCTTTCAGTTTTATTCATCAAGGCCTTTTGAATGAGTTTACTTTCCCTTTTTTTTCCAGACTCCTCTGCAGACCACGAGGTAGCACCATTTGTTTGACTCATTGTTGGCTTTTTTCTCATTCAATTTTTTTCCAGTGAACCACAGTATTTAAATACATCCACAGTGCGCAGTAAATCCAAGCAATTCCTTTGAACAAAGCGACATGATCATTTCCATTGAAACATCATCAAAGCATCGCATGTTCAGCATTCAACCATTAAAAGATCCTAAACAGAGATACTTCAGGCTTTAATGCAATCCAGATTCCGTATGCACACACACATCCACAGGTAAGTTCTGTCACTAATCAATATTTTTATCCAGTTTTAAACCACTTTTTATTCCTCAGGTTTTAGACTGATAATTTTACAAATCTGTTTAAATTAGGTCAAAAGATTTTGGTCAGCTGCTTTTTCATTTGTATTCAACATGTTACACAGCCTGCCCATAACAAAGGCCACATTTTAGATCTATGTATTACCCACGGCCTGTCTGCTAATATTTCTTCAGTTGTGGATTCAGGCTTATCTGATCACTTCTGTGTCTTTTTTACTGTTCCTAATTGACAACTGACGACCGGAACAACCCCAAAATCCTCTTCTCAAGCATGGATCATCTAATTAATCCTCCCTTTATGAAGGCTGGCAGTCTGTCTAACAGCTTCAAATGAAGACTTTAGAGTCCACTTCAAAAATAAAATAGACTATCAGATGAAAATGATCTCAGTGTAAGCATACAAATTCAATCACCACAGAACCTTTGTATGAGGAAACACTGGAGAAATTTGTCCTGGTTGATGCTGAGATGCTTGGTAAAGTAATTTCTCAACTAAAACCATCAACCTGCTCCTTAGATCCCATACCTACATCCTTTTTTACAACCTTTTATAGCTTTTTTAATTAAGACTTACTTAACATAGCAAATGATTCTCTTCAGATGGGTGTCTTCCCTGCTGCTCTTAAGACGGCCAGAGTCAAATCCCTTCTGAAGAGAAACAATTTAGATCCCTCCATACTTAAAAACCACAGACCAGAATCAAATCTACCATTTTACACTCAGCAGAGTGTCTGGTATCACCGGTGACTGCACCCACCCTGCCTTCCCCCTGTTTGACCTGCTGTCGTCTGGCAGGCGGTACAGGTCTATAAGAACCAGGACAAACAGACTCAGGAACAGCTTCTTTCCTCAAGCCATCACCATCCTGAACACACACTAATCACACCCCACTGCTAACTGGACACACACACCTCAATATACTGCACTATGCAGCTGAACTCCACTGTCTCTATGTGCAATAACTGTCTCCATGTGTAATACTGTATGCAATAACAACAATCAATATTTATATTAGCTCTGTCTTTCTTGCACAATTTTTTTTTCTACTGCAGCACCTTTGTATTCTATTCCATTTTTTTTTAGTATAAGTATTATTCTATTTCTCTTTCTATTTTTATTTCTGCTTTTATTTATACAATTTGTACATACTTTTTTGTTTATTAGATTGGAGTAACACCACTTCCAGGCTGCTATAATTTCGTTGTATTCTGGTACAATGACAATAAAGGCTTCTGATTCTGATTAAAGTAACATTTTAGAAAAGCTTGTTTTTAATCAGTTGAGTGGTTTTTGAAACTCTCACAGTATTTTTATACCAATATGTCTTTTGGACCAATCATAGTACTGAGACTGTACTAGTCAAGATTGTAAATGACCTCAGGTGATATATGGATATGAAGAAAAAACAAAACAAAGAACAAAAACAAACAAAACACCTGTATTGGTATCACTTGACTTAACTGCAGCTTTTGACTTAAGCTCACACCATTCTTTTAGATAGACTTCACATCCTGACTGGCCTCTCTGGTACTGTTTTTATTTGGTTCAAGTCTTATCCTACTGAGAGAGAATTTTATGTTAGCATGGGCGAATGTTGTTTGTTTTCCGGGATTTCTGTATTTACTCCGTCAAATTTTCTCTTTTAACATTTTTCTGATAATTTTTCAAAGTTCACTTTGATTTCTTTTAAATTATTCACTTTATTCTATTATCATTTTGATTGTTCCTGTTATGTATTTATTTTATATTATTTTGCTATTTTGATTATTTATCCTGCCTCCAGTGTTTTCTCATTGCAAAGCCTTGAGATTTATGTTAGTGTTTCCTCAGTTCCTGTTTTTATTGGAAACTTCACTTATCACTTACACTGTGGTTATTGATGGATTTTGGGTGTGTGCCTGTGTGGGGTGGAGGGACTAACACTGTGTACAGCACTTTGTGCTACAATGCATTTGTATGAAAAGTGCTATAAAAATAACGTCTGATTGATTGAACTGACTGAAATGAAGTGAAACTGAAGGAATAATTCTTAGTCTGAGATAAGAAAAAGTCACAATATGGAAAAACAACTATTTCAAATCTCATTCGTTCATTCATTCAAGATGAATGGATTCAAGTTCTGGAGAAAGATAAACCAGGTTCAGTTGTAGATTAAAGATCTAAGATCTACAACAGTAACAGACAGTGAACTGACCTCAGAGTCTCCAGTCTACAGTGTGGACTCTCCAGAAAACCACACAGCAGCTTCACTCCTGAATCCTGCAGCTTGTTGATGCTCAGGTCCAGGTGTCTCAGATGGGAGGGGTTGGACTTCAGAGCTGAGGCCAGAGAAGCACAGCTGATCTCTGACAAACTGCAGTAAATCAGTCTGAATACAGAATAAATCATGTGGATAAAAATCATTTCTAATCCAATCAGATATGTCCTAATCAATGAACTTTCACTAACATGAGTAGAGAGACTTTGTCCTTCTCTTATTGTGGATCATCATAATGTCAGCCTTCTACACACATCATCCAAATGTCAACACAACATTCATACAACTATTCATGTCAACACAGATTCATAACATGCTGCTGAGCTCAGTCAAGTCTGGAATTAGAAGATAAAGATCAAATCAGACATGTTGGACTAAAAACTGACTTTGATTCACCACTGAAATGGATCAAACTTCAAATGTTCAGTCCTGATCCAGGAAAAATGTCTTGCTTGGTCCTGGTCTCTATCCTGCAGATCAGCTCAGGAAATCCACAACTAAACACTTATTCAACTGAACAACAACTATTTGATCCCAAATTACAGATGGATTTAATGGAAAACTTTGGAAAATGCTCAGCATCAAAGTCACATACATACAGTTTAACACTACTACTGCTACTACCGATAATAATAATAATTATAATAATAATAATAAATTTTATTTGTTGGTGTCTTTCCAAACACCCAGCGACACTTTACAATACAACAAGATTTGCAGTTAATGGACTGAAACATGTCAAACCAACAGTGTGGTCCTTTAAGTCTTTGCTCCTTAACACATTTAACAAGTCAATTCAACTCAATGAGAAAAGACCACAATTTACACACTTGTGTTAGAGATCAAAATACACACGCACACACACACTGAAAAACTGATATTAGTCCTGATGCTTCAATGAAATGAACTTCAAAGGAAAGAAGAGTTTTTTCTTCATCAAGTGTTTTTCAGTTGATGTGTACAAATATTAGTTGTGAGGATCTTCTGTATATTGTTGTGATAAAAATGGACTTTGAACAACTCACACTGGACATTTTCTACACTTCATTTAGAAAACATTAGTCTGCTGACTGTGACAAATACGACTGTGTGAGTTCTGAAGGTTTCATTGAAGTCAGCAGACATTATTCATGACAACTGACTGAAATGAAGTGAAACTGAAGGAGTAATTCTTAGTCTGAGATAAGAAAAAGTCACAATATGGAACAACTATTTCAAACCTCATTCATTCATTCATTCATTCATTCATTCAAGATGAATGGATTCAAGTTCTGGATGAAGTTAAATCAGGTTCAGTTGTGGATTAAAGATATAAGATCTACAACAGTAACAGACAGTGAACTGACCTCAGAGTCTCCAGTCTACAGTGTGGACTCTCCAGAAAACCACACAGCAGCTTCACTCCTGAATCCTGCAGCTCGTTGTTGTAGCTCAGGTCCAGGTGTCTCAGATGGGAGGGGTTGGACTTCAGAGCTGAGCCCAGAGAAGCACAGCTGATCTCTGACAAACTGCAGTAACTCAATCTGAATAAAGAATAAATCATGTGGATAAAATTAATTTCTAATCCAATCCGATATGTCCTAATCAATGAGCTTTCACTAACTAGCACCATCCATATGTTACCACAACATTCATACAACTATTCATGTCAACACAGATTCATAACATGCTGCTGAGCTCAGTCAAGTCTGGAATTAGAAGATAAAGATCAAATCAGACATGTTGGACTAAAAACTGACTTTGATTCACCACTGAAATGGATCAAACTTCAAATGTTCAGTCCTGATCCAGGAAAAATGTCTTGCTTGGTGATCACATGACCCAAATAGAAAGGAAAAGCTAGAAATAATTTACAATTGATAATATCAGACCAAGGATATAATGTAGATAAGTACAATAATTATTTTTAAGTTTCTCACTTAATTAGTAACAAATTATTATGAGAGTGTGATGCATGTAAAAAAGTAACAGTAAATTAACTCTTTCAGCTTCCAAAGCAGGAAGGAGAAAAGCAGTTAACTTCTTACAGGCTCAGTCTGACTGAGATGTTCATTTCTAATCATATGAAATCTTTAAGTGTGTGGGCAGTTTTTCTAACAGACATCAGAGGGTTTAGTTTTAATCAACAATTATCATCACAAAGTCTCCTCGTTATTCTGAGCTGCAGTGATGCAATAAGAGTAAAAGCATCAACAGTGTCAGGAATTCTGTCAGATTAAAGAATCTTTGTTCACTTCAAATGAAACTAGAATATTTATTATGTTGTTATTTAGTGATAAACTCTCCTTCTGTTCGTTTTAAAACCAGAGTGAACGCATGGAAAACCTCCAACAGAAAAATGATTCAACTCATCTAGAAAAAAAAAATCTGTTGCTCTTTATTTTTTTGCCACTTTGTTATAAACAGTTTTGCCCCATTTGGGATCCTGTAGGAATGATGGTTCCATTTTTTCCAGTCATGTGATTGGTCAATATTTGGGCTGTTGACAGGTTTTGATCTGATCCTGTGACGTTGACCTGCTCCAGAGCAGGTTAGCTGTGCAGCACAAGTTACCATGGCGATGTAACCTGTTCACAAGTGAACCACCTTGGTAATTCTGAAAACCCAGAGTTAACCTGAAGTTACCGGGATAATCCCAAATCCTGACTCACAGTACAGGTCTCTGATCAGCTCAGGAAATCTAGAACTAAACCCATGTTAGAGTGAAGAGAAAGTATTTTAATCCCAAAGACGCTGATTTAATAAAGTTTGTGTCACAGGGTGACTAAGGATGAGTGTTTGTGTTTGTGTGTGTGTGTGTGTGTGTGTGAGCTGATCGTGAGGAGAGGCGGCTGTGAACGCTGTGTTCGAGTCCTGGGCAGACAGTCGCTACGCCATCTTATCCTAAGAGTCCGGTGAATAGCGCGAGAGGAGCGCCCCAGTCGAGTCGTGTGCGCCGCTGCCGTGCGGGGATCCAGGCCGCCACCACGCCACAGACGCACGGTGCGAGAGGGGGAAGCCTCGGGTGAAAGTGGAGGGGTGGGACGCGTTCCACCCCTCCTGCGGTTAAGTACCCGTCCATTTCTTATATACATCAATCGAAGTAGCATTGAGTGACGCTGTGTTTGCCTGTGATAATTTATTTCTTTTGTTCTTGGGGGGGTTTCCAGACACTCTTGGATAGATTTGGCATCTCAGGGTTAAGGCATTTGGTCCCAAACTATTTTAGAAATTTTTGTGGATCGGGCCTTATTGTGTTGGAGTGGGTATACTTGCAGTGGATTAGTATTGTAAAGGCTTGAGTTGTTTTGTGTTTGGTTTCTTTTGAGTTTTGTTGTTTTTCTTTGTTATCCTTATATCCAGTTTTATTAGTATTCGCCTCCACCCCACAGAAGGTTTCTTAATTTTGTTTCTGGGACTAGGATATCTCATATAAAGAACGATAGGCCGCTGACCACCCTGATAGTTGCCCTGTTTTTTTGTCTTCCCTTCCCCCAAGCTACCATCCAACAGCCACACAGAGGCCTGCTGTCCAGGGGACTCTCTACACTCCGTCTGGTCAGGTGGACAACCTGTGGGACTCTTTTAATTCAACTATCTGGAGTACTCTTCCTTTTACCCATTGTTCTTAACTTACTTTTGTAATAAAGATATTTATATATTTTTTAATTAAACCTTCCCTTGAGTTTTGTTGCTTTGATGTGCCTGCTCCCCAAAGAGAAAAGTGTTATATTATCACTGTCCCTCCACTCGGTGACATTTGTACTTAGATGATAAATATCAACTCAGATGAGGATGAATAAAACCCTCTTCATTATTGAAGTTTTTACATGACTTTCTGCTTTATGAACTAACCCTAACCCTCCTGAATCCTGCAGCTTGTTGTCTCTCAGGTCTAATGGATGAATGAGTGGATGAAGATAAACCAGGTTCAGTTGTGGATTAAAGATATAAGATCTACAACAGTAACAGTGAACTGACCTCAAAGTCTCCAGTCTACAGTGTGGACTCTCCAGAAAACCACACAGCAGCTTCACTCCTGAATCCTGCAGCTTGTTGTCCCTCAGGTCCAGGTGTCTCAGATGGGAGGGGTTGGACTTCAGAGCTGAGGCCAGAGAAGCACAGCTGATCTCCGACAAACTACAGTAGCACAATCTGAATAAAGAATAAATCATGTGGATAAAAATCATTTCTAATCCAATCAGATATGTCCTAATCAATGAGCTTTCACTAACATGAGTAGAGGGACTTTGTCCTTCTCTTATTGTGGATCATCATAATGTCAGCCTTCTACACACATCATCCAAATGTCACCACAACATTCATACAACTATTCATGTCAACACAGATTCATAACGTGCTGCTGAGCTCAGTCAAGTCTGGAATTAGAAGATAAAGATCAAATCAGACATGTTGGACTAAAAACTGACTTTGATTCACCACTGAAATGGATCAAACTTCAAATGTTCAGTCCTGATCCAGGAAAAATGTCTTGCTTGGTGATCACATGACCCGGTGATCTGATTGGTTAATATTCAGGCTATTGACAGGTTTTGATCTGATCCTCTGAAGTTTACCTGCTCCAGAGCAGGGTAGCTGTACAGCATAAGTTACCATGGCGATGTAACCCGTTCACAAGTGAACCACCTTCATAATTCTGAAAACCCAGAGTTAAACCTGAAGTTACCGGGCTAATCCCAAATCCTGACTCACAGTACAGGTCTCTGATCAGCTCAGGAAATCTAGAACTAAACCCATGTTAAAGTGAAGAGAAAGTATTTTAATGCCAAAGACGCTGATTTAATAAAGTTTGTACTTAGATGATAAATATCAGCTCAGATGAGGACAAATAAAATCCTCTTCATTGTTGAAGTTTTGACATGACCTTCTGCTTTATGAACTTTGTAGCTGAATAGGTTTTTGTAATTAAATGTGAGGGTTGAGTTAGGCTTAGAGGCCTGGCTGGTTTAGGTTTGTAACTCCACCCAATGTGAGCAGTGCTTTGGTGTGTGCAGGTGAGGGAAAGTTGGATTTGGAGAGAGAGACAAACGTAAAAGGTTATTTGTTTTGTTCATAGAGTAACAGACAGTGAACTGACCTCAGAGTCTCCAGTCTACAGTGTGGACTCTCCAGAGAACCACACAGCAGCTTCACTCCTGAATCCTGCAGC
Organism: Toxotes jaculatrix; assembly: GCF_017976425.1. Lineage (NCBI taxonomy): Eukaryota > Metazoa > Chordata > Actinopteri > Toxotidae > Toxotes > Toxotes jaculatrix. Next base: position 202,794 of record NC_054409.1, read on the forward strand.
TTGTTGTCCCTCAGGTCCAGGTGTCTCAGATGGGAGGGGTTGGACTTCAGAGCTGAGGCCAGAGAAGCACAGCTGATCTCTGACAACCAGCAGGAACTCAATCTGAATAAAGAAGAAATCATGGATAAAAATCATTTCTAATCCAATCAGATATGTCCTAATCAATGAGCTTTCACTAACATGAGTAGAGGGCCTTTGTCCTTCTCTTATTGTGGATCATCATAATGTCAGCCTTCTACACACATCATCCAAATGTCACCACAACATTCATACAACTATTCATGTCAACACAGATTCATAACATGTTTGCATACCAAACTGGTACTACTAGTACTTCTAGTAGTAACAATAATAAGTAGAACATTTCTGCAGAAACTGTGAATGTGCCTTCTGTGTGGTGCATATACAGGATAATCAGCAGTGTCATGATGGATATTTGTACATGTGGATGTGAGGGAGCATCATCCAGGAACACGTGAAGGATTTTGTGTGATGTTATTTGTGGCACTGATAATCCTACTAACACATTATGCAATGATATTGGTGATAATATAACCTATACAATCACTGATGGCTTTAACTGTATCACACAGGTTCACACACACACACAGTCATGTTTGAACCAAGAGTACATTATATGGACTTTAACTCATGTCCTGGAGACGTATCCTCACCCTGACCAGAGTCACTACAGGTATCAAGACCGTGTTAATATCATTAGTAACAGCTGCGTTGATCTGACCTAAAGCTGCTGTTTGATATTTCCTGCTAGGAGAGGACAAGATGGCCGGCAATAAAAATGGTCTCCGTGAGACAAAGAGTTAATAATTAATCTAATTAGTGTCAGTTTTCCTCTTTTGTTCAGATGCTGTTGAATCATTGGTTGCTATGGTCACTAGACCCCAGAATGTAAATACACAGAGAAACCAGTCTGTATGCCCAGCAGACAACAGGGTATAAGACAAAACGTGTCATCAAAAAAGCCCTGATAGCTTGAAAATTAAAAGTCCTGTCAACAAAACCTTTTCACCATGAGCATCACAAGGCTTCAGTGAAGACACTGATGCATTTTATATGTCCCTACTGTTTATGGTGTACGAGCTGTCACAGTTTAAATACTCCCATCATCTCTGTTGGGACAAGGACTGAAGAGCTCAGTGTAACATAGCAGTCTATGGGAGTTTTGGTCAGTACTCTCTGCACAGAGCAGACTGTCACGTCTCGCCCTCAACTCAGTTATGTCTTCTTGTTCCTTTTTGTTGTCATTGTATTTTGTGTTTCTGTTTTATTGTGTTGCTCTCTCTGCCTCTTTTCAGTTTACTTACTGCCCTCCTGTGTTTCCCGCCTGTTTGATTACCTGCCCCACCCTAATGTGTTGCACCTGTTTCCTATTGTCTCTCCACCCCCTCATGTATTTAAGTTGTTCTTAGCATGTCTGTTGTACAAAGCATTCCAGCCTGTTTCCATAGTGTTTTTCCAGTGTTGTTTTAGATTTTCCCCTTGAGTTTTCTTGAGTTTGCCTGTCCTTAGATACCTTTGCCTGTTTCAACTGACTTCCCGTGTACTGACCCTTACCTGTCAATAAACCTGTCCACTCACCACTCTCTGAGTCATCATCGAGTCATGCAATTGAGTCCTTGGTCTGAGCTTTGTGTGATACATACTGACTTAAAAACTGTGGGTCATGTCACAATGAGAGTAACACTGGGTGAGAGAGGACATGTTTCTCTACTTTGTGATATAGAAATTATCCCTGAAGATTGGTAACTGTGAAAATGAAAAGAGGTTGAAAGAAGTTTTCTGGGAGATTTTTCAGTGATGGCAGTCAGAGTGTGGGTGATGCCACACACTCCAGCTCTGAACACTCCACACAACACACACCCATTATAAAATCTGAGACAGTCAAAGAAAGATCAACTGGGATTTTGCAGAAATCAGACTAGAAATCAAAATAATAATTTAACCTGAGATAGTCTCAAGTCTGATGAACCACTGAACAACTTTTCAACCATGTTTCTATGTGATAGTGTGACAAAGTTTTATGGCTCCAAATATGAGTGGGTCTGATCATTTACTCTCAACTTCCTACTGAATTTCAATGGAAAACTTTTCAGTTTTTTGAGACTTATGTCAAACTGCACGTTCTAGTGTATACTTTGCCTGGGTTTTCTTAAAGCTGTGGGACGAGTAATGTGCCAGAATTTGTACAGAAGAATTAGAAGAATTAGAAAATGCATTTCCTGATGATAATGAGTGTGAATGCTGAAAACTGAAGGAAACTGGAATCTGAAACCTGAAAGTAACTACTGAAGCAGTGGTGAAAATTGCTAAAAAATTATAGTAACTGAGATGATTTGCTTTGAAAAATTGGGAAAGAAGAAAGTTTTTGTATCATAATGTGAGATTAATGAACTGCATCCTGAAACAGAAGAAAGTTTTCATTTCTTAACATTTAAAATGGAATTTGTTTGATTACACACTCTGCCTACGGTAAGTGGAGCTTACCTGTAAACTCCACTTACCTGGCTGAGGCTCCTGTTTTGAAAGTTAATCCACAAAGTGGACATGATGTTTCTGTGTGTGTGTTTATGTCTGTTAATGTGTGTGTGCGGAGGCAGAAACTGCTGAACATGTCTTCAGTCAGGTAAAATCATCTGCGATAATAAATCTGGCTCCTGAAGCAGCTAAATATTTGACTTTGCTAAAACCTAAAATGTAGAGAAAATGGTAAAATGGCCTTTGCTCAAAAATGATATTTCACAGTGCTACAGTTTCTTCACAATGAAAATCAAGAGACTTTGCTGAAGACATACATTTGTCAGTTTAGATAAAATGAATAAAACAGCACAGCTGAGAGCTCCTCTTGTTGCTCAAAGGCTGGAAACCAAAAAAAATGTTAGTCCAATTGCTGAAGTAGTTACACTGTGTGAAAAAGCACAGATTTGTCCACAGATTGATGTAGAACTGTGTGTGAGAAGAGACAGATGTGAGAAGAAAAAGAGCTGAAGATAGAAGTTGTGGATTAAAGATATAAGATCTCCAACAGTAACAGACAGTGAACTGACCTCAGAGTCTCCAGTCTACAGTGTGGACTCTCCAGAAAACCACACATCAGCTTCACTCCTGAATCCTGCAGCTTGTTGTTGTCACTCAGGTCCAGGTGTCTCAGGTGGAAGGGGTTGGACTTCAGAGCTGAGGCCAGAGAAGCACAGCTGATCTCTGACAAACTGCAGGAACTCAATCTGAATGAAGAATAAATCATGTGGATAAAAATCATTTCTAATCCAATCAGATATGTCCTAATCAATGAGCTTTCACTAACATGAGTAGAGGGACTTTGTCCTTCTCTTATTGTGGATCATCATAATGTCAGCCTTCTACACACATCATCCAAATGTCACCACAACATTCATACAACTATTCATGTCAACACAGATTCATAACATGCTGCTGAGCTCAGTCAAGTCTGGAATTAGAAGATAGAGATCAAATCAGACATGTTGACTTCGGTGCATTGTGGACTGGGCAGCAGTCGCCCCCGCGACCTGGGCCTGGACCCAGATAAGTGGCAGATGATGACATGACATGAGTTCAGCTGTAGCTGAATGAAGCTTCATCTGTCTGACTCAGACAAATATGTAGAAGAATACTGAATTCTCCCATCCTGCTCTGATATATTCAGACCTCTGTTCTTGGCTGAAGGTGTGTGTTTCCTGGTTCTGCCACAGGTGGCAACTTGCAGTACGTTAGGGGAGGTATGTGGGGAGTGGGATGTGGGGGGTGGAGGGTCAGGGGGATTGGGGCTGTTTGCAGGGATTGAGTGTGTTTGTGTTTTTCTTTAGTATTTACTTAGTATTTATTATTATGACTTTTACTTCTTTTGCTTTTTTTTAACTTCACTCTCCTGAACCCAGGAAACACTGTCTCATTTTGTCTGCACTGCAGTTGTGCGAATAATGAGAATAATTTCATACTGTGTATATTTGAAAAAACTAAACTACTAATCACTGACTGATAATGTTAAAGATCATGTCTGGACTTACACAGCCTTTCTGCAGTTCCCCACAGCTGGGATCAGTCTCTGTCGTCCCTCCTCTGATGTGTTGTACTTGTTCAGGTCCAACTCATCCAGAACCTCCTCTGACATCTGCAGAACGTAGGCCAGAGCTGAACAGTGGATCTCAGAGAGTCTCTTCTCTGATCTGTTCTCTGACTTCAGGAACTCTTGGATTTCCTGATGTACTGAGCGGTCGTTCATCTCCATCAGACAGTGGAAGATGTTGATGCTTCTGTCAGGAGAGATATCATCTCTGTTCATCTTCTTCAGGTTGTTGATGGCTCTCTGGATGATTTCTTGTCTTTCCTTTTTCTTACCCAGAAGGCCTCCTAAGAGTTTCTGGTTGGACTCCAGAGACAGGCCATGAAGGAAGCGAACAAACAAGTCCAGGTGGCCATTTTTACTTTGGAGGGATTTCTCCATGGCATCCCTCAGGAGCACATCGAGTGATGGGTAGCTGCTATTGTTATTTCCAAAACGCTTTGAAGGGTTTGAGTCCCAGTGCTTGTAGTCTTGTCCCAAGAAAGTCCTCAGCTCTCTTGTCTTCCTCTCTGTGTAACAGTGGAACATGTAGACTGCAGCCAGAAACTCCTGAATGCTCAGATGAACAAAGCAGTAGACTGTTTCCTGGAAGATCACACTCTCACTTTTAAAGATCTCTGTACAAACTCCTGAGTAAACCAAGGCCTCTGTGACATCAAGACCACACTGCTCCAGGTCTTCTTGGTAGAACAAGATGTTTCCTTTCTCCAGATGTTCAAAAGCCAGCCTCCCCAGCTTCAGAAGAACTTTCCTGTCAGCCTTCATCAGCTCCTGTGGACTCGTTTCATATCCCTCTTCATACTTGTGCTTCTTTCTCTTTGTCTGAACCAGCAGGAAGTGTGAGTACAGGTCAGTCAGGCTCTTGGGCAGCTCTCCTCTCTGCTCTGTGGTCAACACATCCTCCAGAACTGTAGCAGAGATCCAGCAGAAGACCGGGATGTGGCACATGATGTGGAGGCTCCGTGAAGTCTTGATGTGGGAGATGATCCTTCTGACCTGCTCCTCCTCTCTGAACCTCTTCCTGAAGTACTCCTCCTTCTGTGGGTCAGTGAACCCTCTGACCTCTGTCACCATGTCAACACACTGAGGAGGGATCTGATTGGCTGCTGCAGGTCGTGTGGTTATCCAGAGGCGAGCAGAGGGAAGCAGTTTCCCCCTGATGAGGTTTGTCAGCAGCACATCCACTGAGGTGGACTCTGTAACATCAGTCAGGATCTCAGTGTTGTGGAAGTCCAGAGGAAGTCGACACTCATCCAGACCGTCAAAGATGAACAGAACCTGGACCTCTTCAAACCTGCAGAGTCCTGCTTCTTTGGTTTCAGTAAAGAAGTGATGAACAAGTTCCACCAAGCTGAACTTTTTCTCTTTCAGCACATTCAGCTCTCTGAACGTGAATGGAAATGTGAAGTGTATGTCCTGGTTGGCTTTGTCTTCAGCCCAGTCCAGAGTCAGCTTCTGTGTTAAGACTGTTTTCCCAATGCCAGCCACTCCCTTTGTCATCACTGTTCTGATTGGTCCGTCTCTTCCAGGTGAGGCTTTAAAGATGTCTTCTTGTCTGATGCTTGTTTCTGGTCTGGCTGGTTTCCTGGATGCTGTTTCAATCTGTCTGACCTCATGTTCATCATTGACCTCTCCAGTCCCTCCCTCTGTGATGTAGAGCTCTGTGTAGATCTGATTCAGAAGGGTTGGGTTTCCTGCTTTAGAGATCCCCTCAAACACACACTGGAACTTCTTCTTCAGAGTAGATTTAAGTTTACGTTGACAAACTGCAGCAACATATCCTGAATGAACAAACAAGAAACAACACTAATGACTGATTCATAAAGAAAACATGACATGTTCATTCCCTTAAAGAACACACATGAACATATTTCCCTCCATGTCTTGAGACGTTAGTAAATGTCCCATTTGTCCATCATGTTGAATCTTTAGAGAAATCCTCTTACTGCTGTGCAGACAGTCCGCCAGCTCCTCCTGCTTCATTCTCCTCAGGAAGTTCACTGTGATCTTCACAAAAGCCTCTCTGCTGCTCCTCCTCTGCTCTTCATCCTCACCATCCAACACCTCCTCATCCTCCCTCTGACTCTCTGAGCATTCTGGGTAATCTGGACTCACAACCTTCTGGATCTTCTTCAGCTCCTTCTTCACAAAAGTGACAATGTTCTCCTCCAGCAGCTGGAACAGAAAACTATATGAATGACACAATCAAAGTAAAACCATGGAGTCAATCAGATCCATGTTGGACACACTGACAATCCACTGCTCTAAAAAGTGCAGCATGGAGATTATTGTCAACACAACAGATGTCAAAGTAGTTGTTGTCCATGTACAGACCATAAATATGGAGTCCAGGTGTGTTTGATGCTGCTGGGCAGACTGAGCACTGGGAACCTCTGAGCTCTCCTGGTCCACTCTGTGGAGGAATCATGAAGAATTAGCTTACATTATGTTTGCAGCATCTGTGAGTGTTTTATGCTTTGTACACAAACAACAGCTGCTTTTATGTTCTGTGGTGACTGTCCTGATTAAAGCAAACACTACTGTGCTGTGACATTCTCAATGAGAGGAAACAAGCAATCAATTCTGTACCTCATGACCTAGAGTCATCACAACAAGTCCACCTTTTAAATGATGAGTTTTAAGGACTCACACTGGGTTTGACAGAAGTCTCACCTCTGCTACAGGACACTAACACAAACACTGGAACTGGATAGGTGCTGAGTTACAGGGAGTTTTACTTCTGATCTGAATGACACATATAAGAACATAAGAAGTGCTTTTCTTGAAAAGAGAAACATCAACTTTGCCACTAAAGCCTGTGTTTCAGCCTGATCATGTTCATATACTGTGTCATTCATGAAGCCTGGAGACAAAACACAATCACTTCATCTTTCATAGAAGACCAGTTATACAGGACAGCTGTCTGATACATTTTAAACTCAGCTGCAGCTCACTTCTTTGCACCAGAGGGAGGCTGTCCTTTGAAATCAATGTAGTGATCCATTGACCTGTCACTCTTCATGGACACACAGCTGGGCTCAGGTCCATGTTCAGGTCCAGGTCCAGCAGAGTCTGGTGTGTGCTGCTGCTCTGGCCTTCAACACAACACACACAGAGCTTTGAGTGTGAATAATGATGGTGCAGTGATGTGAGTGCTGAGCTCTGACATGGAGAAGAGTCATGGACAGTTAGAGATCCTCATCTCACCTCTGAGCTTTGGTCTGGATCTCATGGTCCCCACACAGACTGGTTTTAGGGGGAGGGGCTTCCTCCTCTCTGTCCTCACACTGATTCATGATGCTGAATTCACATCCACATCAGCTCACACACACTTTCTACCTTCATCTGCAGAGAAAACACAAATCATTCATCTGCACATCAACTGAAATCCTCCTCTCCATCATTTGTCCTGTAGAAATATCAGCTGCTCCTCCACTGATTGGGTCTTCTTTCCTCTTTCATATCTTTCACACACGATTCAGAGATGAACATTTCCATTCACTGACACACAGATGGACTGAGATCCACTGATTTTATCTGACAATCTGTTTGTCTGCAGTGTTTCTGTAGAAAATGACTTGATGAAACAAGCTGCAGGTGATTATTCCACACAAAACAACTGAGACTCAGTTCATTTCTCCTCAATATTATTCCAGGGGCCCTTTGAGTTGGGGTCCCTGGCACTTTCCTGCCTTTTCTAACAGTAAAGTCTGAACTATATGAAGCAGCAACAACAAACCAAAACCAAACCAAACAGCAGAGACACAGATAGACGTCAATAAAAACAGCAAATATGTCCTGACAGACAGTTTTTGTGTTTGTACTGTGATCAGCCACAGAGATATAATCACCTATCAGAGTATTTATGGATTTGGGTCTTTATCATCTAATTCATCAGGTAGAGTTTGTCCTGATAGGACCAGGAGGCCTCTGACTCTGTGGATGGAGTGTTAACTGTCTCTCTGAAAATCACATAGAGCCTGAAAAACCCTGTCAGTCCCTCTGAGCTCAGTCCCGTAGAGTTCATCTAATGACAGAGAAAGTCAGAGCTGTTCTCCAGCCGCTGTCCGGCCGAGCTCAGACCGCATTTATCGGCTCAGACTGCGGGAGAGCAGCGGCTCAGGTCCGCCTCCTCCACAGGCTGATTCAGGCAGGAAAAGCTGCCTTCAGTCAGCAGTAAGTGGAGCCACAGACTAACAAAGGCTCCGTGTTCAGCTACTGACCATCAGCTCACTCTGCTTCTACTCTAACTCCACCGCTTCTACTGTGAATATCCACACAACATGACAATGAATGAATGAAGAAACAAACCGCTGCGTCTCTTCGCGCCTCCATGTTGAAATAACGGTCCTCTTCCTGCCTCGTCCCGACTTTACAGTGACAACTCAGTCTACACAACTGAACACCGCAGCGCAGGAAAAAAAACAACGGAACATCCAAAAAACTCGAACATCAGATAATTCAGGTAACTACAGGAAGTGTTGACGAGTAAAACATTAAAAGTGCGGACATTTACCTTCAGACAGAGAAAATCATCTGCGCCACAAACTTCGGTCAAAGTGAAAGTAAACTTTCAGCAACCGTGGAGTACAGCGATGGGAATTCAGGGTCTTTTAAGAGAGCTGGTTCTTCTGGCTCGACTCACTAAAAAGAACCAACTCTTTCGGCTCCCAAATGGCTCCTCAGATTCTTTTGTTGCTTAAATTAATTTATTACTAAAATAATTGATCACTAATGTACAAAACATACATTATATCAAGTGTTTATTATTTATATGGATTGGCTAAACAGTGATTATCAAGAATTACGCTGTACAAGAATTTAATGGAGGCTGTGCACTGTGTAAAATGGCACCAAAGGGGACACAGGATATGTCCAATAAAAAATGATGCTCATAAATGAGCTCTGGATGAACTTACAACCAGGGGATACACTGTGAAATATTACAACAGTGTGATGAACTTGTAAAAATATAAAAAGCAGCAGATGTATGTATGTAAAGTGGAAGTTAGGCTCCACTGTTAAAAACACAACAACCAGGGTGACAACGTGGAAAACATCACAAGGGAAAGGACTGTGAGAAATATGTGATGCAGTGTGAAAATGAAAATGACCAATGACAACATCAGCAGTAAAAGTACACAAGTATTATCAGCAGCCAGAGGATTCACTGTAAAACATGAGAAACAGGGTGAAAACCAGGTAAACACTGTAAAAATGACAGATGAAGCTGAAAAACTTCAGATAAACTTCACAGCTTCTTGTTTTAGTCAAATTTCAGCTGCTGGTTTTCACTCTCAACTTATATTAGTCTTTTTTTTAAGTTGACATTTAAAATTCATAGAATCGAGGTTCTACAAGATGGCGCTGCACAAGCAGCTGCTGGTTACAGCAGCTCTGCTCCATCTTTTCTTACTTGTAACCTTTTCTCTTGTCTTTTGGCGTGTGTTTGTTTTTTTCTTCAATGTGGTCAAATCCTGGCGCAGTTGTGCACTGAGGGAGACTACTTTTGTTACATTTGTATTTTGCTTTTTACTTTTTTCCGAACTTTTTGGGTGCCAGTCGGGTGACTCCTTTGCTTTCACTCAGGATCAGCTGTTAGCTCTACGCAGCACTGCTTTTCTCTACACCGAGAAGCTGGAGATTCCTCCGGATATACAGAGGAAAAGAAGATGCTGCGAGATTCAAGATTCAATACTTTATTGCCAAAACGACTAAGTCGTTAGGGATTTGTTTGGTGAGGTCAGTGCAATTACAAAAACATTCTTACAGGCATAAATCATAAATAATAAAGACACACCCACTGACAGTAGCAGCACAAGTAGTGACAAAAGAACATATCTATAAGACCTAATAAAAGAAGTGCAAATTCAAGTATTATAAAATAAAATAGCTGAAATACTAAAATACTAATGCTAGCTCACAACAAAATAATAAAATAAAATAAAATGTAAAACTAATAAAAACAAAACAAAGTTTTCTATAGTGCAAGTTCTAAAGTATTAAGAAGGCGGACAGCACTGGGATATGTACTGGTCTGGAATCTGGTTGTTCTAGTTCTAATGCTCCTCAGTCTTTTGTGAGAGGGCAGAGGGTTAAAAAGACAGTTTGCTGGATGGGATGGGTCTGTTAAAATCTTGAGTCCTTTTCTCTTTAATCTGGTCTCATAGATTTCAGACAAAGATGTCACCTCTTGTCCCATGATCCTGGTTGCTGTGCACACTACACCGTTCAGCTGCCTTTTCTCCTCTGAAGTCAGACTTCCAAACCAGACAGTGATGCCAAAAGTTAAAATGCAGCTCGATAAAAGTTAAAATGCAGCTCGATAAAAACACAACATGCCTGGGCCCCACACCCCCCACTTTTTTAGTTGTTTCAGAAAGTAAAGTCTTTAGTGAGCTTTCTTCAGGGTGGCATGGGTGTTTGTCCATTTTAAGTCTGCTGAGATATTAAAACCAAAGAATCTATAGCTGTCCACCTGCTGCACTTGTGTATTGTTCCTTAATAGTGGCTGATGAGCCTCCCTCTGCTTACGGAAATCCACCACAAGTTCCTTAGTTTTGCTTACATTCAGTTCCAGGTTATTTGAATTGCACCAGTCCACTAATGTTACAGTCTCTTGTCGATACATAGTTTCATTGTTCTCAGTGATTAAGCCCACCAATGTGGTATCACCAGCAAATTTGAACAGTGTCACAGATTGACAATGAGCAATCCAGTCATTTGTGTACAGTGAAAACAGGAGGGGAGAAAGTGCACAGCCCTGTGAGGCCACGTGCCAGTGGTCAAAGTATTCAATACCCTGCTATTGACTTTGACCACCTGAGTCCAGTCTGTCAAAACGTCCAGGAGGCTAACCACTTACACATTGACTGTTCAACCCCCATGTCCAAAAGATTGTTATACAGTTTGGTTGGTGAAATTGTATTAAAAGCAGAGCTATAGTTGACAAATAAAACTCTGACATAGTTACCAGGACCATCTAGATGTTGTAAGATAGTGCGCAAACATATACACCATCATCAACTGACCTGTTAGCTCTATATGCAAATTGGTCCAAAAGAGTAAAAGCAGTTCAGAACCAAATGAAGCATTTGGTTTGGCTCATTTAAAATTTTCTATGAGGCAAAAAAAGTTCATAACATTAAAGTCTTTACATGTGGAAAAAAAACCTCAGCTCATCATTCTCAAATATGGTTTGTTTACATACAGTGACCTCAGAAAGTAGATCAGTTTTTTAAAGACATTTTCAAATGAACCTTTGCACTTTCTCATTATGTCTCACCCTCCACCTCTGCCTCACCTGCAGTCTCTCTCTCTTTCTCTCTCTCTCTCTCTCAGTCATGTGTTAGACACAAATACTTAAACAGATGCACATCTCATCTCATTTTTCACGGTAAGATGGAAATATTAATACACAATATTAATACAATATTAATACACAACTTCTTTGTGTATGTGTATGTATATGTGTGTGCGTGTGTGTGTGAATGCGCGAACATCTTGATCCTGTGTGCTTAGATATCACATCAAGTTAATAAACATATCATCTGAACAAAACATTTCACAAAATGAACTAAACTACACACTGACATGAACTACTAACATGTACTGACTTACTGAAAACCTTGGAGGTGATCTGGACTTTCCTGTAGTTTCCTCTTGTCCTTGTAACAGCAGTAGCTCCTCCCTTCCTTGTCAATAATTGTGCAGAAATATCTGAGTGCTTCTTTCTTCCTAAATCATGAGCAAGTCCTGTCCAGTCCAACTGTTTCTGCTCCTGTTTGACTTCTGAACTTGTCTCTGGCTGTGTGTCCACTTACTGCAGCCTGTGACATCAGACTGTAGAATGTTGATACATCAAAGGCATCAAAGGACAAACACTCTCTCTCTCTCTCTCTCTCTCTCTCTCACACACACATATGCATATACATAGATATATATATATATTGCTACACTGCTCAACATTCAGACTCTGAGATTCACACTCAAACCAATCCCCTCAGCAGAATTCAGCTTGTTGCTATTAAACAAACAGCATCAGAGAAAAGTGAGCAAAGCTGAGAGCAGGACAGCCATGAACAGTCATTCTACAGTCATTCGTCACAATAAATAATTATGAGTTATCTGTGTGTTGTACCACCAGAGCTGAAGTGAAATCAAGTTTTCCTCAGTGTCAAACTCACAGCACATGTACCAATGATCTTAAGCAGGGTTTAAGTGACACTTCATCAATTCATGACACTTCACACCATCAACATGAGCAGAGATGGAAACATCAAAGGCATCAAAAGACAAACACACACACACATATTGGTACTTATATCTTTGTGAGGACACTTGCTGACATAATGCATTCCCTAGCCCTTACCCTAACTCTAACCAAAACCCAATTCTAACCCTGAAACCAAGTCTTAACCCTCAAACAGCAACATGAACACAGATGGAAACACTGCAGAGCTGCTTTGGATGGTTTAACAGGTAGAGATCATCAGATAATGGAATGACCTGATACCTTCATCTGTTTCCATAAACACATGGAGGAAATCTCCCAAACACAAACTTAACCACAATGTGATTCACAGTTAACAAACACACTTGCATGTAAACTCTCACACCAGCATAAAAATAAGTCATTGTTTTAGGATCTGAAGAAGAAGATCCAGGATGAAGGAGATCAGGAGACAGGAGCCCCACAACAGAAGAGAGAGAAATAAAAGAAATACCATTAAAACACAAACTTACAAACAGATGAAGAATCACCTTAAAGTCATTGTAGTAAACAAAGTTTTGTTTCTGGACCCAGACTGAGAAAATACCTGATATATAACTGATTATAATGATGAAAAAAAAAGCTTCCTCCTTCCATGCAGCCTGGTTATTTTACAGCTTCTACTCCCAGAACATGATGATATAGTGTCAGCTTTAACTTTCACCATCAGCTTCCTACTTGATTCAGGTGACAGGTGTAACTGTTATCTCAGTGTGATGCAGAGAAGAAACCAACATACAGCAGGACTCTGTGGATTTAAGGTCTAACAGCACAAGAGAAGTTGAACCAGATCTAAAAGAAACATGAGTCTCTGAAACCAGTCCTGGAATCCTTGATGGAGGACTTATTATGGACTGACAGGAGAGAGATAGACACTTTACACTCATTTCTACCAGCAGTCAGCAGACAAACACTCATGAGAGCACCTTTACACCTCACTCTGACAAAAGAGACACAGCCCAGTTCAGCCTCTGCACAGCTCTGAAGGACAAAATGTGATTCACATTAACAACTGACAATCATATCACTGATAAAACATTCAATTCAACAGCTAATTAAAAAGCCAACAGGAGAACACTGTTTCTTTTACAGGCTGTTGGTATAAGATTTGAAGGAGAACAATGATTGAGACCTTAAGTGAGATTAGTTTCATCGTGAGCTCATTATCAAGTCTATCAAGGATGAAGCAGCATTTTGTATTTTTAGGTAAGAAGTTTTTGGTCACAATCCCAGTTGTCATTTAAAGCACAGACTCATCACTCTGCCTCCACAAAGGCTCTAATCTAGTCACACACTGCTTCACAGTCAAAGAGAGAGAAACAAATAAATAAAACAATAAGAACAGCAGATCAAATACAAGAGAGGAGCAGATATAGAACACAAGTGTAAACAGAAAATACCACGTTACCTAAAAACCTGTCTGAACAGATGGATTTGTATCTGATTTGTGAAAGAGTCCACAGAGTCCACACACCTCAGACTTACTGGGAGATTATTCCAAAGTTTAGAGGCTGCAAACTGGAAAGCACAATCTTCCTGAGTCTTAAAACATGTCTGAGGTACATTTAGAAAGTCCTGACCTAAGAGATCAGCTCATGGTGTGGGGGTGCAGAAGGTCCATGGTATACTGTGGAGCCTGGACATGTAACAGTCACTTCTGCACAATGAACTTCAGTGATGGTTTAGGAATTCAATTTTTTGAAGTCAGCACATTATACAGGGACAGTGATACACCTGGATGTGTTTCATCCAAAATAAAAATACTACCTTCTTCAACTAATACTGTATGTCAGCTTTCAGGGAGTCTGAAGACACCAACCACCAACAGTGTGAGCTGCACACTAAATGTGATATTTCAGTGTTAGAGATAGAAACAGGATTTTCCATTGTGTTGGTTGTAGTCACATCAAGTCATGATATGAATGGTCACTAACACTCAAACTGTGCTGGAACAGTGGAAAAAAGTGTTTTTCCACTTTACTGCACAGCAAATGAAGTTGTTGATCTGAGTGTGGCGAGTGAGGGAGATGAGATAGATGATAATGGGGGTTGTAGCAGATAGCGGATGGTGTCGATCACTACAACACCCAACTAAGAGCAACCTACGAAGCCAGACAACGCCACCTTGGGAATTTCGCCCAAGGAAATAGTTTTAGTCAACTGGACCAACTCCAAGGCACCCAGGTTCATTTTACAACGGGCAGAGACGTGGTTCCAGAGCAATAATCAATATACTTTATTTCAAAATAACTTCAGTATGTCTTTAAACATTAGAAAACACCATTCACACACAGAGTATTAAAATACTATAAAACACCATTCACACACAGGGGACGTGAGGGGAAAGGGGGGAGACCCTATCAGGGCTGAGGCTTACCAGGGAGCCAGCTCGAGGAGAGGGGTGAGGGATCTCTAATAATATACAAAAATTATCACCCCAGCCACACGTGACAGCTACACACACCCACGCACACGTAGTGAAAGGAACCCAGGACCAGGGGAGGCACATGACACAGGGAAGAGGGGGAAACCACCACCCGGCACCACGACCACCACCACCTTCAGCTCTCAGCCACTGAAAAGGGGACAAGGAAGTAAAATTAGTGGAAAACACAGGAAAACAAATAACCAATATACAAATACTAACAAAAGAAAACAATAAGTCAATGCTTACAAATTAATCAAAGCACTAAGAATATCAGTAACTAAACATAACATAAAATTCTTGTCACAAGCAAAAGAAACAGTCAAGAAACAAAAAAACAAAAAACAAAATCCAACTGAATATCAGGACTAATTGAATCACAGAACGTCAAAAAACAAAAAAGAAAGAAAAAAAAAATTAAAAAACCAGCACAGGACCTAGTTAAACAGAATATTTAATAAACCAAATAACCTAATCTAAGAGAGACAAAGCTATAAAGAAAAGAAAATAATCAAAACAATAACCCAAAACCCATTCTAACTAAATGCAACAAAGGAAATGGGGGCATTAAATGAAGAGCAACCCCACCGTGCATTCATTTAATTTTTAAAAGTCCAGGCCCAAGGCAAACGAAACTGCACATTCAATACTCGCGTAGGTAGGGGGTGATTGCGTTGTCCACCTGCGCAGCCCGACGGCAGCAACACCGGAGCGACCGGCAGAACCGCAGCGGAGAACCGCGGCACAAACACCCCGGTAAGGTAGAACAAGGCAAAGCAGCAGTATTTCTTCTCCGTGCAGGACAAAGCAGCTGGCAAATAATTCTCGATCAGGCTACGTGTGATCACCTGAGGGAGAGAGAAGCTGAGCGTGTCCACTCAGCAACAGTGGAGGCTAGCAGCAACCTGCGGCTAATTTGCAGCACTGGAAATGAACCCACGAGCCGCGCACGTCGGTGGAGGATCGGCAGTTCGGCGTCTGCGCCAGCGACGACAAGGCGGAAAGAAGCGGGCGACCAGGAAGTGGGCCTCGGAGCCAGGAGCAAGAGAGGGTCACAGATTCCTACAACTTTTCCCCAGCTAAGCAGGAAAAGTTTGGTTTGCATTATCAGTAACATAACACAGCTCTGATATGGCTGTAACTGATCAGTAAACAGTGACATAAGGCTGATATCCCAAAGTACAAACAAGAGCACAGGAGTGAGACTAAAGTCCAAACTGTAGAGACTGAGGTAGAAGCTGCAAAAGTCCTGAGAGCTGAAAACAGAGAGACGTTTTAGAACAGAGCTTTCTCTCTAATCTTCAGCATAGATACACAAGTTTAGCTACTGAAGACACAGCTAAGGAGAGGAGAATGTTAAGAGTTGGCAATGGCCGGCTGTGTTACCAAGCCGGGTCACAGCAGCAGTGCAGCCATCCCCTACTACCCTGGAACATTGTGTTCCCAGAATGCAGGTTTACTTGTGGTTCCCAAAGTCTCCGATAGAGAGAATGGGAGGCAGAGCCCTCAGATATCAGGCTCCTCTACTGTGGAACCATCTACTAGTTTGGGTTTTGGAGGCAGACGCCCTCTCCATGTTTAAGAGGAGGCTTAAAACTTTCCCTTTTGATGAACCTTATAGTCAGAGCTGAGTAAGGCTTTCCTGAATGAGCCACTAGTTATGCTGCTATAGGTCTACACTGCTGGAAGACTTCACATGATGCACTGATGTCCTCTCTCCTCCTCTCCCTCTCCATCTGTACACATTCATATCCCATTAATGTATGTTACTAACTTGGCTTCTTCTCTCTCGCATGGTGTTGTGCTTTCTCGTCTCTGCAGTTACTTCCACCTCCAGAGCTGCAGAGTCTGGATCTGTGGCTGCAGGCAAACTACTGTTCCACATGCAAAGCACTGGTGGTTGATCTTCAACATAAATGATAAAAAAAAGACTTGGAGGACGCCTGTTTCAACTATATAAGTCAGACTGCTGAAGCCTCATGTTTGCTTCTTTTGAACTTTGGACGTCCCTTTTACACAGGTCATGGACTGTGGATTTTATGCTCCATCATTTAGGAGGATCCAAAGCAACAACCACAAATGATTTCAATTTACATAAAAGCATGTGAATGTTTTAGAACATTTGAAGACAAACTTGAAAAAATAGGCACCTTTCCTTTAACACAAACCATAATGCTTTGAAGCAAAAAACGGAAACCTAAGTTGACAATAGGAAAATCTCACAGATACAATCAGCATAAATAAACTGAACATGTACTGAAACCTTTGGGCTGAAGTTCTTGTGTGATTAGACATCATGCCAATTTAACAAACATCCCACTGAACTGAAACACTGACATCAACTAAAAAAGGTTTTGACTTAATGAAAACCTTGGAGGTGATCTGGACTTTCCTGTAGTTTCCTCTTGTCCTTGTAACAGCAGTAGCTCCTCCCTTCCTCGTCAATAATTGTGCAGAAATATCTGAGGGCTTCTTTCTTCCTAAATCATGAGCAAGTAAGATAAGATAAACCTTTAATAGTCCCACAATGGGGAAATTGCACTGTTACAGCAGCAGAAAAAACACTCAGGATTTACACAATAATACACAGTAATAATAAATACTATAAACAGCAAACAGTATAAAAAAGAAGAAGAAGAAGGCTGCACATAAAGCACCAGTTATTAAGTCCAGAACAGAGTATGTGTGCAAGTGGTTTTGTGCATGTGGTTTGCTCAGCACAGCTGGTTGTACAGTCTAACAGCCGCAGGAAGGAAGGACCTGCGATAACGCTCCTTCACTGTCTTGGGGTGAAGAAGCCTCTCACTGAAGGAGCTGCTCAGTGCAGTCAGTGTGTCCTGCATGGGGTGGGACTCATTCACCATGATTGATGATAGCTTTGCTACCATCCTCCTCTCTCCCACCACCTGCACTGGGTCAAGGGAGCAACCCAGGACTGAGCTGGCCTTCCTGATCAGTTTGTCCAGTCTCTTCCTGTCCGCCGCAGAGATGCTGCTGCTCCAGCAGACCACACCATAGAAAACGGCTGATGCCACAACAGAGTCAAAGAAGGACCTGAGGAGCGCCCCCTGCACTCCAAAGGACCTGAGTCTCCTAAGAAGGTAGAGCCTGCTCTGACCCTTCTTGTATAGGGCATTAGTGTTATCAGTCCAGTCCAGTTTATTGTTCAGGTGAACACCCAGGTACCTGTAAGAGACCACACTCTCAATGTCCGTTCCCTGGATGTTCACTGGTGTTGGGGGGGGGTGGCTGCGTCTGCGGAAGTCCACCACCAGCTCCTTGGTTTTCCCTGAGTTGATCTGGAGGTGATTCCGCCGACACCAGTCCACGAAGTCCTGGATCAGTTCTCTGTACTCCCTGTCATCGTCGTCTGTGATGAGGCCGACGATGGCAGAGTCATCGGAGAACTTCTGCAGGTGGCAGTTGGTTGTCCTGTACATGAAGTCTGCCGTGTACAGGGTGAACAGGAAAGGAGCCAAGACTGTTCCCTGTGGAGCCCCTGTACTGCTGACCACCATGTCAGACTCACAGTCCTTTGTCCTCACATACTGTGGGCGGTTGGTGAGGTAGTCCAGTATCCAGGTCGAGATGTGGTGATCCACTCCCGAGTGTTCCAGCTTGTCCCTCAGGAGCAGCGGCTGTATGGTATTGAAGGCACTGGAGAAATCGAAAAACATGATCCTCACAGTGCTGCCGGGCTTCTCCAGGTGAGAGAGAGCTCTGTGCAGGAGGAAGATGACAGCGTCCTCCACTCCAATACCAGGCTGGTAGGCAAACTGCAATGGGTCCATCGACGGCCTCACCAGGGGGCGGAGATGGGAGAGTACTAGTCGCTCCAGTGTCTTCATCAAGTGTGATGTAAGTGCCACAGGCCTATAGTTATTGAAGAGGTGGTTCGGGTGCGCTGTCTTAGGCACCGGTACCACACAGGATGTTTTCCACAGCTGTGGAACTCTTCCCAACTTCAGGCTGAGGTTGAAGACATGCCCCGCAATCCCACAGAGCTGGTCTGCACAGGATTTGAGGAGCCTGGAGCTGATTCCGTCCGGACCCGTAGCCTTCCTCGCGCTGATCCTTCTGAGCTCCCTTCTCACCTGGTCTGTAGAGAGGGACAGATTGGAACATGGGGACTGGGTGATTGAAGTCATGAGGGTAGGGGGGGGGGGGGTGGCTGAGCGGGTTGGAATAGGAGTAGGGGCAGTGGGGGGTAGTTGTGAGCTGGGTTCTGCAGGAGGGGGGGTGGGGCAGTGTCCTGGAGGAGCAAGGGCAGTGGGGGGTGATTGTGAGCTGAGACCTGCAGGAGGGGGGATGGAGCAGTAACCTGGAGGTGCCGACAAGGGGGGCTGCAGCAGAGGCAACTGGGGGGAGGGAGGGTTGGGTGACTGGTCAAACCTGTTGAAAAACAAGTTCAGGTCGTTCACCCACTTCTGATCCCCCACAGTCTGAGAGTCTGGTTCCCTGTGCCCTGAGATGGTTTTAAGGCCCCTCCAGACTCCACAGATGTTGTTCCTCTGCAGCTGGTCCTCCATCTTCTTTCTGTAGCTACTCTTCCCTTCTCTGATCTTCCTCCTCAGCTCTCTCTGCACCTCCTTCAGTTGCTCCCTGTCGCCTGACCTAAAGGCTCTCTTCTTCTCCTTCAGGAGAGCCTTTATGTCAGCGTTAATCCATGGTTTGTTGTTTGGAAAACACCGTACAGTCCTGGTGGGTACAGTGTTGTCCACACAAAAATTAATGTAGTCCGTTATGCAGTGAGTCAGGCTGTCAATGTCCTCCCCGTGAGGATTGCAGAGTTCGTCCCACACAGTGGTTTCAAAGCAGTCCCTCAGAGCCTCCTCAGACTCAGGGGACCATCTTCTTATAGTGCGGGTCACAGCTGGTTGTCTGTGCACAAGTGGTTTGTACACAGGCAGGAGGTGCACCAGGTTGTGATCGGATCTGCCCAGAGGAGGAAGTGGTGATGACGAGTATGCCTCCTTGGTGTTGGCATAGAATAAGTCCAGTGTCCTATCTTCTCTGGTGTGACAGGTAACATATTGTGAGAAAGTGGTCAGAGTGGACGATGGAGACACATGGTTGAAGTCCCCCGAGATAAGGAAAAGGGCATGAGGGTGCTGTGTCTGCAGTCTGCTGACTGCAGAGTGAAGGACATCAAGGGCCGTGTCGCTATTTGCAGAGGGGGGGGCATACACCGCAATAATAACAACATGCGAGAATTCCCTCGGTAAATAATATGGCCTCATGCTAATAGCTAGCAGCTCAATGTCCTTATAGCAGAGTTGTTCTTTAACAGTGATGTGCCCAGGGTTACACCACTTGTTGTTTACAAACACAGCTAGCCCTCCACCCTTCCTCTTACCGCTCTCCACTGTCCTGTCCGACCGCACCAAGAGAAATCCATCCAGGGCTATGTTGGTGTCCGGAGTTAGCGCGTTCAGCCATGTCTCCGTAAACATCATGATGCTGCTCTCTCGGTATTCCCTCTGGTGCCGGGTCAGCGCCGCCAGCTCGTCCATCTTGTTGGGAAGAGATCTCACGTTCCCCATGACTACAGACGGAAGAACCGGTCTGTATCTTCTCCTCCTAGCCTGACGCCGAACTCCGGCACGACATCCCCGTCTCCTCCTTCTCAGTTCACGGGGGACGTCGGGTCTCTCCTGGGGCAGCACCGCTGTGTTACGAAGCGCCATCAGCTGATCCCTAGTGTAAACAATGGGTCCATGGCCGCGATCTCCGGACGCAAACACGGACGACAAAAGTAATAAAAGAACAAAGACCAGGGCAAAAACTGCGACTTTGGTCCTCATAGTGCAGTTAAGGTAAAGAGAAAAGTTTAACTAATAGATAAAAACTATTAAAAAACTAATAAGAGCTAAGAAAGGGAAAAAAGCTCAACGGTGAGCAGGAGCTGCTGTAACTTGCGGCCACTCGGGGGCAGCGCAAGCTCTGTATCCTGTCCAGTCCAACTGTTTCTGCTCCCGTTTGACTTCGGAACTTGTCTCTGGCTGTGTGTCCACTTACTGCAGCCTGTGACATCAGACTGTAGAATGTTGATACATCAAAGGCATCAAAGGACAAACTCTCTCTCTCTCACACACATACACACACACACACACACACACACACACATTGTTGTCTTAATATAGTTATGAGGACACATCATAACTGAAAGCCTAACACTAACCAAAACATAACTCATACTAATGATTTTCAATCTTCTCAAAAATACCAAATGAATTACAACAATAATCACTCAGGACCATTCAGCTGGGTTGGTGAATTCAGCACCAAGGACAGCAGCAGCTGAACTGTACACAACTACATGTACTAACACACAGCAAATTCACAAAGTACTAAAATCTGGAGTCAGGCAAAAAAGTGTGAAAGAGTTACATTTCTGGAGTTTATTTTATAACTCTGACTACAGTTTGTGTTAAGGTGTACACCCAGGCCGAGTTGAATTTTGGACTTTATTCCCTGGTGTTCAGGATCTGGTTTTAACTCTGTCCCTGGAGTTCACGACGCATTTTATCGCGGCATGAGCAGCACAAGGAACGTCGTCACAAGGCTGGTAAGAGCATGATTTTTATCAAAAAGTACTTTAAATGTGTGATATTTTGTCATTGTTCTCACTTTATCTACTTACATAGTACCGCTAATGACTGCGAACTTGATGTTGAACGTAACCCCATTGCTTTTACTTCATTATTTAGAGCAAGTAGCTCCCGCAGCATTAGTTAGCTAACTGTCCTTAGCTGCCATTGTGGAGCTGTTAGCTTTCACTCAAACGTTAATGTCGGCCATACTGTCTGTGGCGTGTGATGTGTCTGTATGACGGTAATGACAAACTGTTTGATAAGCTTCACAAATTAATGACGACGCGCATCTTGAAGGTAATTAATACTGTTTTGGAAATAACCATCCAACAATGCAACCGCATGTCGGTGTTTTAAGAGAATAATTTCCGGCTCAACGGCGCAGACGCAGCTGAAAAGTCAGTTTTGGCTAGCATGCTAACAGCTGAGCTTATAAACTGTAGCCTTGCTGTTTTGAACAGCGGTGAGAAACGTGTATTTTAACAGTGTGTAGTTGGGATAAACTTTAACTTGAACATGTTATTCTCAGACATATGACGTTTTCTTCCTTTATGTCAAACCAACATGTTGATCAAAGTACAACATGGAGGGAAGAAGAAGTTCATTAAATTGGAAGAGGCTTGCTTCTCAGATTTTCTCAGTGCAGGTCAGTCAGATGTTTAGTATTAAATGAATAAAGATGTAAACATGTTGTAACGTGGAGTTGTTATGGTATAGTCCAGCAGAAGTTTCTTATCCCAGAGGCTACAACACTGAAAGTCACAGATCAACAGGGAGCAGAGGTGGATGAGGATGTGTTTAAAAATTCATATTTTGCTGCACTTATATTTTGAGAGATTTGTATCTTGACACAGACAAAAATATGTGATTGTGAGAAGTGGATGATAAGAATTCCAAAGTACAGTATTTAATCAGTTCATATTAAGCTGTATGTGTTGTCTGC
The DNA here is from genome assembly GCF_017976425.1 of Toxotes jaculatrix. NCBI lineage: Eukaryota > Metazoa > Chordata > Actinopteri > Toxotidae > Toxotes > Toxotes jaculatrix. The sequence goes on from NC_054409.1 coordinate 225,126, forward strand.
ATTTCAGACCTCCCATCTACTGAAGCATCTATGAACCTGGCTGATCGTTCAGACCTGACAGAATATGTGACCCTCACTACTTGTGGTAAGCAGAGTTATAGGTAATGGTAATGTTTTGTCTTGAGACAGGTAATATCCAGCCAGGTATGTGATATAGTTTTAATGTGCTGGACGTTAGATTTTATTTGCCTTATACTTGTGTGTGTGTGATCTTCAGATCTAAGTGTCCTGCAGCAAAGGTGTGAAGGCTCCTCCTCTCCAAGTCTGACAGATACACTGTCAGTCTCAAGCACTTTAAGCAGAGACACAAGTGATTCTGGATGCCAGCCTTTGATGGACAGTGTCCTTGCAGCTTGTATACAACTAGATTTTAATCATTATTTATTAGACATAATTCCTAAAAAATGAAAATAATACGTACAGGTATTAAATGAATGTATTTGCTTACAACATAGATCTAAGTGTAGTTGTAAATATGTTTCTAATGTTTTCTTTTTTAGAATGTGGAGCAAATTCTTACTTCAAAACCAGCAGAGATGACTGTGATTAAAGAGTATGAAGAGACTGGAAGTTTGAAATATTCCACCACACGGTTACTGGTTAATATTATTGTCGCTCACTTGCATGGAAAAGAAGGAAAAAATATGTATATAAAAATATTTTTAAAAATGTTAAGAGATTTTTTTCCCACTTGCAGGAGAGCTGTTAGTAAAGCAACAAAATAGTTCCATGCCCTTGGGATTGTTCACTTTTCCCATCTTTGAAAGACCCATACTCCAAAAATGATATGTAAGTTTAACTCCCTTGTTTGCATATAAGTAACATACAGTATTTGTTCTTGAGACAGCTTTTTTTCTTTCAGGAACTTCTATGATATTCAAAGCAACAAAGGCTCTAACCCTTTCTTGAGTGGTGCATGAAGACAAATCCTAAAGCACCTCTTCATCCCAGAGTAGAGTGGAGCTAAAAGAGATGAATGCATGGAAGCCATATCAGTTTTTTAACAGTCATCAGTTTATTGTGTTTTTATTGATTTATTTTACAAAAGCATCTCTGAGTCTAAATAGGCCACTGAAGTCTGCAGTTAAGATTCAGTGTGAGGGCTGAACATTGCTTTGCTCTCCAGCACAGATTTATAATGACTGGGCCATTAATAGTTGTTATATGTGTATATGTTTAAGATCATAGTAAAACCATTAGAACAATGCACTGAGTAATATCATAAACACACTACTTAATATATATAATGAATGTAAAAGTACTTTTCACTCTGTCCTCAGAGTGGGACACCAACATGGCTTCTCTTCTGGTGCTGCTTCATCTTCTCACTCCACAACCAGCTGGAAGAAAGCTTCCCACAAAGATCAGCGTCGGAGAGGCAACGGATCATCTGGTAAAATTTCAGAAGGTTTGTCAAAACTTCCAAATACTGTAGATGTTGCTGAGTTTTAGAAACACATTTTTGTAAACATATTTCTCTTGTTTCAGTCATCCCAAAGCCTTGAGGATCATCTCCTGACCACTGAAGGAACCCATCAGCCATATCTTCTTACCACAGAAACTTCAAAGACCCAGGTTTTCACCTTTTATATTGTCTTGGACAAAAAGCTTCTGTCATGTCAGTCATGTACATCCTTTGGTGCTTTTGATGAGCTGTTCAAGTCACATTTTGTTTTCGGTGTGAAGTATGATGACGCTCTCTCCAGCCTGTACACATTTTTGCAAAGCTGTTAAACAAACCATAAGTAGCTTATTTAGCCAAAATGTTGAGATGTTTCCTCTGTAATTCATCCTTTGGTTCAGTGTTGCTTTTGCTCAGGAACCTCAAATGAATTCATGCCATGTATCCAGGTAAAAGTCTCTCTAGTTATTGTGGATTCAGGAGACATCTCATTAAGATACACAGCTCCATTGATAACACAAGTGTGTCTAACCAGATCCCTTTCAACAACGACACAGAGACAGTAAACAATTCTCAGTCTGTAACTGATGAAATACTTCATCTCATTTCCAAAATACTGAAGCAGCTCCTTCAGGTTCTACTCACAACAAGACGTGTGCTTCAGTTATAGCCAAGCTTTTGGGGAGTGGTGAACCAAATACTGTAGTTCTTTATACAACTGAAAATGTAGAGGAATTTGTCAAGCAGGTTGCATAAAATGATTTCTAATCTGAATTGAATGAGTTCTCTTACTGTTCTATACTTGAACTGTAAAGTGACTAGTCGTCTACCTCAAGTTACACAATGCACCACAGAGAAATGTGTCAGTTTTTATACATTTGCAGACATTTTATTATGCAGTAATGTGTTGTTTACAGTGTTTTGTACAACTTCACAAATGTTTTTCATTGGCATTATTTGCTGCCTGTGTGCTGTAAAATTTTACAGTTTTAAGGCAGCAATTAATTAACAGTGTCTTGTATTGAATTTTTAAATGTATTTGCACAAATAAAAGCAAAAAAAAAAATCAACAGGATGGTGTTTGGTGGTCATTTTCCCATAAAACTAAATAATATAATAATGAATAAATTTCAATTCTAAAAAGTGTAAATAAAACACATTTTGAGTGTTAGGTGTCAACACTGGAGAAGAGTTTATATTGAAATTAACTAAATTTTAGAGTCACACTCAGTGAGGGATGAGTATTTTAACACCAGGAGTTCAAGTTAACTCTGTTTCAGTTATTTTAACTCTGCCACAGAGTCTATTCGATGGTCACACATGTTCACTCAGACTGAGTTGATTTTAACTCACACAGACTTTATTCCAGAGGCTAAAATTAGCTGTGTGTGCAGTATTTCCAGCTTTACACATGAACTTGTACAAAGTACACAGTGTCCATGTAACATTTAGGGCTTGACCATGGTTCCTGGCCCCTAAACAGAGGAGGAGCAGAGAAAATGTGGGCCAATAGGAGCTGTTTTAGGGTACTGAGTAAAGTTGATCATTTTGAATGTGATTTCCAGAAATGTCATCTCTATATTGTTTCCAAACCTCTTTGCACTCACCCCACCAGGGATGGCAGCTGAGATGTTCAGATAAACAGAAGTGAACCATGAAGCACATGCTGGGTTAAACATCGTCACTGGCTGACAGATGAAGTCCAGGGTAAGAAAGCTGAGAGCAGAAGAGCAACACATTCACAAAGTGTGATATTAAAGAGAGTCAACAATGAAATCTGCTCTTCACCTGAGCTTCTTTCCACTAACTGACTCTAGAAGGCACCAAAGCTCCTGAAGTGCTGATTTGGAAATGTTTCATATTATCTCAGGAATAATATGATGGAAACTTGAAATGATTGTGATGATTGTTTACTGTATAAGTCCATGTAAGAGCTCCTTATTTGTTATTATTTACTAGAGGAAGTCAGGCTGCTTCCTGAATGGAGACAACTATTCACAAATGTACTCAGTGGTTTCACTGTGTTAGGTAATAACTAAGATTTCATGTTTCATTCTAAACTCCAGTGCCAACCAATGGAGACAGGCCAATACTGAGTGAATACAATACTGAATACATATGAAAAACTGCAGGATCTGTGCAGGAGGATATTTTCAACTCTTTTTGGACTTTTCTTAAACTCTATATAGAACCTTTTGGACTCTTGTGAACTCTTGGGTTTTGTTAGTAGTTTCCTGTTTTTGTTAAAACATATTACTCTTGTTTTGGTCTCTTGAGTTTTGGTTTTGATGTTCCAGTTTTATTTCGAAGCCCTAGCCCTTGTGTATGTGTCCTCTGTCTACTTCTTGTCTTTTTCCTGTTTCCCTCCTTTGCTGATTGTCTGTCCTGCCCTAATGTGTGTCACCTGTTGTCAATTAGCCCTAGTGTATTTAAGTTTCATTCTGCCCTTGTCTCCATGTCAGTGTGTCTTAGTCTTGGCCTGTGTTTACCAGTGTTTTGTCCAAGTCTGTTCCTGCTGTGTTCTTGGTTGTTCCTGCTTTTCTCATCCTGGAATCTGTGTTCACCTGCTGTCCTGTCCTTACTGTTACCTGTTTCTCTGTCTTTGTCACTTCAGGGTTTATCCTCTGTTCCCTTTGGATTCACTTTCATTTGTTCACCCCAAGTAAGGACTTCAAAGTTTGAAGTTTTGGACTTGAGCTTCTGAAGTTTTTCTCCTTCTTGGACGATTTAGTTGTTTAAGTTTTCTTTCGTGGCCTTGGACTTTGATCCAGTGATCTTGAGTTTAATAAAAAGGACTTGTATAGAACCCTTGTATAGTGTTCAGGTTTGTCGGATACGTTTTCATTGTTTATCAAAAGAAAAAATCATACAATTAATTGTTTTTTCAAACTCAGACCTTGGCTCATTTTCTGTGGGGGGCAGCCGTGAAGAAGCAAGTTAAGCGCGTGGCTTTGGACCGCCCAGAGATTGGACACAATGGATATGGGTGGTGTTGGTGAAGGAGATGCCCCCCCCCGTGGCCGTGGTACCCCTGAGCAAGGCACCAATCTACCCCAGCTCCCCGGGCTCTGCCTAGGGAAGCCCCCTGCCACAGCATCTCTAGTGCATGTGCATGCTTGTGTGTGTGTGTTTTGTTCACTTTGTGTGGGTAAAATGCAGAGAGTAATTTCCCCAAGAGGGATCAATAAAGTATAACTTAAACTTAACTTAAACATATATCAGAACACATTTTCAATGACCACACTACCACACCACTGTACACCCCCCATATTACATACAGGATGTTTGGGTCCACTGGAAAGTGTGGAAATTGTAGGTCTTGTGTACCTTCACTCTGTCCTCCACCTGTCTGTCCCTGCTGTTTTGTGTGTCTGCTATCAGGACAGTGTGAGACAATGTCACCATTGATGAGCAGCTATTGTGTATATGGTGTATATATACAACTGCCTGTGATGCCACTTCCTCATATGCTTGGAACTTACAAGTCATGTCATGTTGTCATCTGCCTGAGTCCAGGCCAAGGTCGCGTGGTGACTGCCACAAAGCACCAAAGTCCGACAGCACCTCCCTCGGGTGGACCCATGGGAGGGTGGGTTCAAACCCACAAGAGAGACGGAGTCTCGTGCTCTGCCAACTGAGCTAACCGGGTGGCTGAACTTTACAAGTCTACACAGGGAAATCTGATGGACAAGCCCCTGAGAAAAATCAAGAGTTGTTCTGAAAAAACTTGTTTCATTTGTAAATCTGTTGAATTTTTTCCACTCATATCTTGGTTGTAATTGATTTTCTTTATTTAATTCCATTTTATTAAAAAACAAACAAAAACGAGCAGCACTTTAATTCATAAATGTGATCTAACAAAGGTAAAGGGCAAATATTATTATTATATCATATATGCTGTTTATATTGCTTGTAATTGAGATGAACTAAACATCTGTTGAGTATTTTAACAAAAAATTGTTTGTGTTGAATTAAAAACCCAAAAATGCAGCGGGTCCACCAGACCCACGAACACTGGCTGAGTAAATAAAATATGAACACCACACAAGGGTTAATGGAAGGAGCTATGACAACGTGTGTCCTCTGTCCTACACTGACGGTGATGCAGTCCTCATCCGCTTTTACATCAGCAGACAAGAGACATGACACAGCGCTCTTTAGAAGGTGAGTGTTAGGAAGCAGTGATGTGTCGGTGGCGAACGAAACGGCTCTTAGAGCAGAATCTTTGAAGTGAACGATCCAAGCTGACTCCTGGGAGCCGGAGCTGCTTTGTTTCTTTTTTTGTGTTCAAGCTGCAAGCGATTGGTCAGCTACATGATGTGTGGTGGCGTCTGTGTGTCCACACTGAGCAGGAGGGGGAGGAGGGAGTTACAGACACAGTACACACAGGATCAATTTGAGGCATTTGGTTTTTCTTAATGCCAATCGTCACTAAAGACGAACTAAAACTGTTACCTGGATGCTGATTTTTTTATTTTTGTTTCACACATTTTCGTTTATATTTTCTTGTGTGATTCTCTAAGCTTCTCTGTGTTGTTTCACTGAAAATAGTTAAACAATTACAAATATTATACATCCAATCAGAGATTGGATCTTTTTGTCAAATTGAAATGGAGATTTGTTTTTGGACTTTTTTTGTTGCACTCTGTTCCATGTTGAGTATAATAAGCCATATAAATAATAAACTTTTCATATAATGTATGTTTTGTACATTAGTAATTCATTTTACACATAATTTTACATTATTTTAGTAATAAATTCATTTAAGCAGCAAAATAAAAAATCTGAGGAGCCACTTGGAAGCGAAAGACTCGGCTCTTTTAAAAGAGTCAGAACTCCCATCACCGTACCCCACGGTTGCTGCAAGTTTACTTTCACTTTCACTGGCGTTTGTGGCGCAGATGATTTTCTCTGTCTGAAGGTAATTGTCCGCAGTTTTAATGTTTTACTCGTCAACACTTCCTGTAGTTACCTGGATTATCTGATGTTTGAGTTTTTTGGGATGTTGTTCCGTTTTTTTATACTGCGTTGTGGTGTTTAATTGTGTAGACTCTTTGTCACTGTAAACTCGGGATGAGGCAGGAGGAGAGCCGTCATTTCAACATGGCGGCGCGTAGAGACGCAGCGGTTTGTGTCTTTTCATTCATTCATTATCTTCCATGTTGTGTGAATATTTGCAGTAGAAGCGGTGGAGTCAGAGTAGAGTCAGAGTAGAAGCAGAGTGAGCTGATGGTCAGTAGCTGAACACGGAGCCTTTGTTAGTCTGTGGCTCCACTTACTGCTGACTGAAGGCAGCTTTTCCTGCCTGAATCAGCCCGTGGAGGAGGCGGACCTGAGCCGCTGCTCTCCCGCAGTCTGAGCCGCTAAATGCGGTCTGAGCTCGGCCAGACAGCGGCTGGAGAACAGCTCTGACTTTCTCTGTCATTAGATGAACTCTACGGGACTGAGCTCAGAGGGACTGACAGGGTTTTTCAGGCTCTATGTGATTTTCAGAGAGACAGTTAACACTCCATCCGCAGAGTCAGAGGCCTCCTGGTCCTATCAGGACAAACTCTACCTGATGAATTAGATGATAAAGACCCAAATCCATAAATACTCTCACAATAAAGCATCTCAGCGGCTCTGATAGGTGATTATATCTCTGTGGCTGGTCACAGTACAAACAGAAAAACTGTCTGTCAGGACATATTTGCTGTTTTTATTGATGTCTATCTGTGTCTGCTGTTTGCTTTTGGTTTTGGTTTGTTGTTGCTGCTTCATATAGATCAGACTTTACTATTAGAAAAGGCAGGAAAGTGCCAGGGGCCCCAACTAAAAGGGCCCCTGGGATAATATTGATGAGAAATGAACTGAGCCTCAGTTGTTTTGTGTGGAATAATCACCTGCAGCTTGTTTCATCAAGTCATTTTGTACAGAAACACTGCAGACAAACAGATTGTCAGATAAAATCAGTGGATCTCAGTCCATCTGTGTGTCAGTGAATGGAAATGGTCGTCTCTGAATCATTTGTGAAAGATATAAAAGGATTTTAACCACGTGACTCTGAATAAGACACTTCAAAACATTTACCAGTGTGTCTCCTGTCCAACCAGGTGGGAAAAGACACTGGACCTGTGCTATGGGTTGATACAGGGGGCCTATAAATCTCTTCCTCTCCCTCCTGTGGGCTCCTCTGATCATAGCTGTGTGCATTTGTTGTCCAGATATAAAACTGTTGTAAAGAGGGAGACATAACATGCTCATACATGGTCTTTTGCAGGGACATGATCATTTCCTGTAAGGGTGTTAAAGTATTTCCCAACAACAAACCATGATTTACCAAATCACTCAAAGCAGGATTACAAATCAGAACTGGAAAACAAGATGGCAGCAAACAAACTTGGTTCAGCCTGGGCAAGCATGAAAACTACTGCAGGCCTTCAGAGCACAGAGCTCAGTACTCGTGTCTTTTTAGTTGTTTGGAATTCGGACGCAGAGCTGGATAATGCTCTGAATTGTTAACATGTCCCTAAGCTCTGGAAAGACGCTGTGGTTTCTGTCCCAAAACACAGAATGACGTTAGAGCAGTCGCCCTGACTTCAATTTGAATGAAAACTTTAGAGAAACTGATCAGATCTGAGGTCCTGAAGCAAACTGAACATGCACTGGATCCTCTGCAGTTTGCATACAGGCCTCACAGAGGAGTGGAGGATGCTACAGTGACTCTGCTCAACATGCTTTTTAAACATCTAGATTTTAATGGGACACACACCAGGCTTTTATTTGTGGACTTGTCTTCTGCTTTTAATACAATCCAACCTCACATTTGAATTAAAAGGCTCCTACAACAGTTTGATTTAAATAATAATCTGGTGGGTTGGATTCTGGATGTTTTAACCAACAGGACACAGAGAGTGAGGGTCAACAGTACATTGTCTGACCAAAGGTGTTCTTCCACTGTTTCTCCTCAAGGGTGTGTGTTGTCACCACTATTGTTCATTTTATACACAAACGTGTGTCAGAGCAGACATGACAGCAGAAGCATCATAAAGTGCTGATGACTCAGTTATTGGACAGTGAGAGCAGCCATGGACCAGTCATTGATGATTTAGTTCAGTGGTGTGAGGAATCCTACCTGCAGCTAAATGCTACAACAACCAAAGATATGCTCATTGATTTTAGGAGGAAACCCCACAGGCACCAAGTCACTGTAATTAAAGGTCAGACCATTGAGTATGTGCAGTCTTACAAATATCTTGGGACGATCATTGACAGCAAATTGACTTTTGAAGAAAATTGTGAAGTGGTTTGTAGAAAGGCTCAGCAACATTTACATTGCTGAGAAGGTGGCTGGCTGCAATCTGCCATCTCTCCAGGACCTGCACGCCTCCAGGACCCTTCTGGCAGGAGGCTGCGGTCCATCAGGACTAAAACCTCACACCACAGGAACAGTTTCTTTCCCTCAGCAGCCACCCTCATCAACACAGCTCCTCACCCCCCTCTCCCCCAAACGGCACGGACCCACATTTCTCCACAATAAACTCTATGTTACATTAACATAATTCACAACTCTGTATGCGTTATATTAACACTACTGTTGACATTACTTCGATATTCCTCTTTTTTCCCACTACATCACACACTTTACCTCAATGATCGTACTTTGTGTTTTTGTGTTTTGCACAATATTGTACAGATTTGCACATTATGTGTACAGATTGTCCTTCTCTTAGTACTTTCTTTCTTTTTTCTTTTTATATTTTTATTATCTTCTGTTTTTGCACCAACAGCACCATGGCAAATTCCTTGTATGTATAACATACTTGGCAATAAAGCTTTCTGATTCTGATTCTGATTAAGAAGACTTAAACATTTTCACACTGACTGAACCATAATGAGCATGTTCTCTCTCTTTTATAAAATCCATTTTATCATTTTTTTTAGTGTCATGGTTCAGTCAGACAACTTTAAAACAGAGGAAGTCCTCAGACCAAATAGTTAAGTGGTCTAGTCGCCTGCTTGGTGAGTCCCAGCCAAGCCCAGCGTCCCTGTACAGCAGACAGGTACAGAGGACAGCTACCTCCATTTTAAATGATGACTCCACCCTTTGCACTGCCACTTTCGGCTTCTTCCCTCTGGGCAGAGGTTTATCGTCCCAAGATGTAAAACCCAGTGATATAAAAACAGCTTTGTTCCTGCTGCTGTCACAGAGTTGAACAAGCTGCAGTGATACATTGCACATACTGACTTATTTATGGATTGATTTCATTATTTGTTTATTATGTGGGTTCCAAATTTATTTTTATTGGGTTTTTAACTCCTTTTTCTTTTTCAACTTCTTTTAAACCAAAGGTTTTTATTATATTACCTTTTACCAGATTTATTCTTTATTGACCCTTCTCTCTCTTTGATCCTGATTGGTGGAGCCTTGAGCACTTTTACTTTTATCATCATGTTTATAGTCAGCTGTGTTGGTTTTGTGTAACATTTTTTTGTGTTCTGTGTATATGTGTCAAAAGGACGTCATCATCTGATCATCTGACTGCAAAACAAATCTACCTACAGGTACAAATAAAGTAACATGAACCTGAACCTGAGGATGATTTCAGTTGATGTGCAGATGAATGATTTGTGTTTTCTCTCCAGATGAAGGTAGAAAGTGTGTGTGAGCTGATGTGGATGTGAATTCAGCATCATGAATCAGTGTGAGGACAGAGAGGAGGGAGCCCCGCCCCCTAAAAGCAGTCTGTGTGGGGACCATGAGATCCAGACCAAAGCTCAGAGGTGAGATGAGGATCTCTAACTGTCCATGACTCTTCTCCATGTCAGAGCTCAGCACTCACATCACTGCACCATCATTATTCACACTCAAAGCTCTGTGTGTGTTGTGTTGAAGGCCAGAGCAGCAGCGCACACCAGACTCTGCTGGACCTGGACCTGAACATGGACCTGAGCCCAGCAGTGTGTCCATGAAGAGTGACATGTCAAAGGGTGACCTCATTGATTTCAAAGGACAGCCTCCCTTTGCTGCGAAGAAGTGAGCTGCAGCTGACTACATGTTTTCTTCTTTACTATGAGAATACTGTATGAATAACAGATATGTTGTCCCATTCCCCATGTCCCTGATGGCCCTAATCTCTGTGTCCACTAGGATCCATCACAGACCAGACTTCCCTGTACCTGAGCCCAGCTGTGTGTCCATGAAGAGTGACAGGTCAATGGGTCGCCTTATTGCTTTTAAAGGACAGCCTCCCTCTGCTGCAAAGAAGTGAGCTGCAGCTGAGTTTAAAATGTATCAGACAGCTGTCCTGTATAACTGGTCTTCTATGAAAGATGAAGTGATTGTGTTTTGTCTCCAGGCTTCATGAATGACACAGTATATGAACATAATCAGGCTGAAACACAGGCTTTAGTGGCAAAGTTGATGTTTCTCCTTTCAAGAAAAGCACTTCTTATGTTCTTATATGTGTCATTCAGATCAGAAGTAAAACTCCCTGTAACTCAGCACCTATCCAGTTCCAGTGTTTGTGTTAGTGTCCTGTAGCAGAGGTGAGACTTCTGTCAAACCCAGTGTGAGTCCTTAAAACTCATCATTTAAAAGGTGGACTTGTTGTGATGACTCTAGGTCATGAGGTACAGAACTGATTGCTTGTTTCCTCTCATTGAGAATGTCACAGCACAGTAGTGTTTGCTTTAATCAGGACAGTCACCACAGAACATAAAAGCAGCTGTTGTTTGTGTACAAAGCATAAAACACTCAAAGATGCTGCAAACATAATGTGAGCTAATTCTTCATGATTCCTCCACAGAGTGGACCAGGAGAGCTCAGAGGTTCCCAGTGCTCAGTCTGCCCAGCAGCATCAAACACACCTGGACTCCATATTTATGGTCTGTACATGGACAACAACTACTTTGACATCTGTTGTGTTGACAATAATCTCCATGCTGCACTTTTTAGAGCAGTGGATTGTCAGTGTGTCCAACATGGATCTGATGTTTGGTTCCATGGTTTTACTTTGATTGTGTCATTCATATAGTTTTCTGTTCCAGCTGCTGGAGGAGAACATTGTCACTTTTGTGAAGAAGGAGCTGAAGAAGATCCAGAAGGTAGTGAGTGCAGATTACCCAGAATGCTCAGAGAGTCAGAGGGAGGATGAGGAGGTGTTGGATGGTGAGGATGAAGAGCAGAGGAGGAGCAGCAGAGAGGCTTTTGTGAAGATCACAGTGAACTTCCTGAGGAGAATGAAGCAGGAGGAGCTGGCTGACCGTCTGCACAGCAGTAAGAGGATTTCTCGAAAGATTCAACATGATGGACAAATGGGACATTTACTAACGTCTCAAGACATGGAGGGACATATGTTCATGTGTGTTCTTTAGGGGGATGAATAAGAATAAGAATAAGAAATCCTTTATTAGTCCCTCAGTGGGGAAATTGCATTTAGCAACAGCAAGATTACAGTCCAGTAAGTGAAAGTAAAATATAAGTAAGACCAATATGGCCAAAACAAGATACTAAACTAAGAGAACTAAGAGAAAATATAAGTAAGACCAATATGGCCAAAACAAGATACTAAACTAAGAGAACAGCTGCTGTAAAAAGTAAATATACATACATAGATAAATAAGTAAAATAAATATGGGCTGGAGGTTGTTGAGTGACTTCCATACACAATAATATTGCACACTAATAATTGAGTTATTGCACATAGGTATTGCACTTAGAGTTGCATGGAGTTGGAATCAGTATGTGTGTTAACAATGGTCATTATAGAGTCTGACAGCAGCAGGAAGGAAAGATCTTCTAAATCTCTCCTTCGCACACCGAGGGTGGAGCAGTCTGTCACTGAAGCTGCTCTGCAGAGCTGACAGGACGTCCTGCAGGGGGTGGGACTCATGGTCCAGCATAGATGACAGTTTTGCTAGGACCCTTCTGTCTCCTACCTCTCGCACTGAGTCCAGAGGACAGCCCAGGACAGAGCTGGACCTCCTGATGACTTTGTCCAGCTTCTTCCTCTCCTTCTCGGTTATGCTGCTGCTCCAGCAGACTACACCGTACAGGATGGCTGAAGCCACCACAGAGTCGTAGAAGGTCTTTAGGAGTGTCCCCTGCACACCAAAAGACCGCAGTCTCCTCAGGAGGTAGAGCCTGCTCTGCCCCTTCCTGTACAGTGCATCTGTGTTGTTAGTCCAGTCCAGTTTGTGGTTTAAGTGAACACCCAGGTACTTGTAAGAGTCAACTCTCTCAATGTCCATTCCCTGGATGTTCACCGGTGAGGGGGCAGACCGGTGTCTGCGGAAATCCACCACCATCTCCTTGGTTTTCCCTGCGTTGATGAGGAGGTGGTTTGGCCGACACCAGTCCACAAAGTCCTGCGTCACTCCTCTGTACTCTGCATCATCGTCGTCGCTGATCAGGCCGACGATAGCAGAGTCGTCAGAGAACTTGAGCAGGACACAGCCGTCTGTGTTGTGTCTGAAGTCTGCAGTGTAGAGGGTGAAGAGGAAGGGCGCAAGCACCGTGCCCTGGGGAACACCCACACTGCAGGTCAGGGGGTCAGACACACAGTCCCGAGCTCTCACAAACTGAGGCCTGTTTGTGAGGTAGTCCAGGACCCACTCTGCCAGCTGTGAGTCCACTCCAGACCGCACCAGCTTGTCTCTCAGAAGCACAGGCTGAATGGTGTTGAATGCGCTGGAGAAATCAAAGAATAGAATCCTCACAGCGCTGCCAGGCTTCTCCAGATGAGTCAGAGCACGGTGCAGCAGGAAGATCACAGCGTCACAACATGTAATGTTTTCTTTATGAATCAGTCATTGATGTAGTTTCTTGTTTGTTCATTCAGGACATGATGCTCCAGTTTGTCAACGTAAACTTAAATCTGCTCTGAAGAAGAAGTTCCAGTGTGTGTTTGAGGGGATCTCTAAAGCAGGAAACCCAACCCTTCTGAATCAGATCTACACAGAGCTCTACATCACAGAGGGAGGGACTGGAGAGGTCAATGATGAACATGAGGTCAGACAGATTGAAACAGCATCCAGGAAACCAGCCAGACCAGAAACAAGCATCAGACAAGAAGACATCTTTAAAGCCTCACCTGGAAGAGACGGACCAATCAGAACAGTGATGACAAAGGGAGTGGCTGGCATTGGGAAAACAGTCTTAACACAGAAGTTGACTCTGGACTGGGCTGAAGACAAAGCCAACCAGGACATACACTTCACATTTCCATTCACGTTCAGAGAGCTGAATGTGCTGAAAGAGAAAAAGTTCAGCTTGGTGGAACTTGTTCATCACTTCTTTACTGAAACCAAAGAAGCAGGACTCTGCAGGTTTGAAGAGGTCCAGGTTCTGTTCATCTTTGACGGTCTGGATGAGTGTCGACCTCCTCTGGACTTCCACAACACTGAGATCCTGACTGATGTTACAGAGTCCACCTCAGTGGATGTGCTGCTGACAAACCTCATCAGGGGGAAACTGCTTCCCTCTGCTCGCCTCTGGATAACCACACGGCCTGCAGCAGCCAATCAGATCCCTCCTGAGTGTGTTGACATGGTGACAGAGGTCAGAGGGTTCACTGACCCACAGAAGGAGGAGTACTTCAGGAAGAGGTTCAGAGAGGAGGAGCAGGTCAGAAGGATCATCTCCCACATCAAGACTTCACGAAGCCTCCACATCATGTGCCACATCCCGGTCTTCTGCTGGATCACTGCTACAGTTCTGGAGGATGTGTTGAAAACCAGAGAGGGAGGAGGGCTGCCCAAGACCCTGACTGAGATGTACATCCACTTCCTGGTGGTTCAGTCCAAACTGAAGAATGTTAAGTATGATGGAGGAGCTGAGACAGATCCACACTGGAGTCCAGAGACCAGGAAGATGATTGAGTCTCTGAGAAAACTGGCTTTTGAGCAGCTGCAGAAAGGAAACCTGATCTTCTATGAATCAGACCTGACAGAGTGTGGCATCGATATCAGAGCAGCCTCAGTGTACTCAGGAGTGTTCACACAGGTCTTTAAAGAGGAGAGAGGACTGTACCAGGACAAGGTGTTCTGCTTCGTCCATCTGAGTCTTCAGGAGTTTCTGGCTGCTCTTCATGTCCATCTGACCTTCATCAACTCTGGAGTCAATCTGCTGTCAGAAGAACAATCAACCTCCAACTGGTCTAAACTGTTCAGATACAAACCTGATCCAAAACAGCTCTATCAGAGGGCTGTGGACAAGGCCTTACAGAGTCCAAATGGACATCTGGACTTGTTCCTCCGCTTCCTCCTGGGTCTTTCACTGCAGACCAATCAGACTCTCCTGCGAGGTCTGCTGACAGAGACAGGAAGTGGCTCACAGACCAATCAGGAAACAGTCCAGTACATCAAGAAGAAGATTGAAGAGACTCCCTCTGCAGAGCAAAGCATCAACCTGTTCCACTGTCTGAATGAACTGAATGATCGTTCTCTAGTGGAGCAGATCCAACAGTCCCTGAGTTCAGGACGTCTCTCCACAGATAAACTGTCTCCTGCTCAATGGTCAGCTCTGGTCTTCATCTTACTGTCATCAGAAAAAGATCTGGACGTGTTTGACCTGAAGAAATACTCTGCTTCAGAGGAGGCTCTTCTGAAGCTGCTGCCAGTTGTCAAAGCCTCTAACAAAGCTCTGTAAGTGTATAGATAGTTGGATTTATTCATCATTATATAAAGACTCTGCTATTTTATTCAGCAGGAGGGAAAATAAATTCCTCTCTGCTTTAATTCCTTATCATCATCTCTGAGCTCTGAGCTTCATCACATTGAATCCGAATTAAAATAATGAATCCTACATTAAAGAGCCAAGTCTCAGCTTTAATTTGAGCAGGTTGACATCAGTATAGAAAGAACTGTGTGGGAGATTCAGCCCTTTTAGTGGTTCAGAAGTAACTGGACAAATACACATGAAGTGAAAGAAACTCATCAGATTTAATATTTTGAGTAAAATCCTTTGCAGTCATTGACTGTAGTATCCATTATATTTTAAAGTGAATGTGCTGAGATCCCAAATAACATATCATGTCTAACTGTCCAGATACTTACGGCCTTGACTGTACATGTCTGTTTATTACTGATTGTATCATATTTAACTGTCATGTCTCCAACTTGTTGAGTATAAAACAGAAAGGATTTGAATCAGAGCCAATGAAAGATGATCATCAATGTAGAAACTCCTCATTGGTTAGCAGGTGGATAAAGAGCTGATATTTCTGCTTCACTCAACAAATCTGTGTTTGATGTTTGGCCCAGTTTTCAAATGCAGGTCTGTTAGTTTGCTGTGAGCTGCAGAGCAAACTGAGAGTTTTGTTCCTTTGATTGTCCTTTCAACACAAATGTTATTTGACTTTTTCTTCATTGTTTCCTCTTCAGACTGAGCAGCTGTAACCTCTCAGAGAGAAGCTGTGAAGCTCTGTCCTCAGTTCTCAGCTCCCAGTCCTCTAGTCTGAGACACCTGGACCTGAGTGAGAACACGCTGCAGGATTCAGGAGTGAAGCTGCTGTGTGGTTCTCTGGAGAGTCCACACTGTAGACTGGAGACTCTGAGGTCAGTTCACTGTCTGTTACTGTTGTAGATCTTATATCTTTAATCCACAACTGAACCTGGTTTTTCTTCATCCAGAACTTGAATCCATTCATCTTGCAAGGAATGAGATTTGAAATAGTTGTTGTTCCATATTGTGACTTTTTCTTCTCTCAGACTAAGAATTATTCCTTCAGTTTCACTTCATTTCAGTCACTTGTCATGAATAATGTCTGTTGACTTCAATGAAACCTTCAGAACTCACACACTCGTATTTGTCACAGTCAGCAGACTAATGTTTTCTAAATGAAGTGTAGAAAATGTCCAGTGTGAGTTGTTCAAAGTCCATTTTTATCAATATACAATATACAGAAGATCCTCAGAACTAATATTTGTACTAATCAATTGAAAAACACTTGAAGTTTATTTCAATGAAGTGTCAGGACTAATGTCAGTTTGTGTGTGTGTGTGTGTGTGTGTGCGTGTGTGTGCGCGCGTTTTGATATTTAATACAAGTGTGGTAAGGAGCAAAGACTTAAAGGACCACACTGTTGGTTTATAGATAGATAGATAGACTTTATTCATCCCTCAGAGGGAAATTGTTATGTTACAGCAGCAAGTAAAACAGTCACAAAAAGAAAGGAAAGGACAAGTTGACAGCTAACTGGCAGCACTTAGCAACTCTACAACATACAGTGTAACAAAGTATAAAGACATAAAGAGTGAATATATATATATATGAAGAAAAATAATAATATTAATAATAAGATAAAATAAAAATAAATATAAACAGGGAGGAGAATAATATGTACAATGATATATACAATGTTGTAAAAATATAACCTGTCAGGTGTGCGGTGTGTACATTTATAATAGAAAAATAGTTAGAGCCATGGTTCTCTAATGGTGATATGTACAGTTGTGCAGCAGTGTATAGTTATGTACACATAATATACATATACTAGGGGTGTGCGATATGACGATATTAGATCGTGAAGGATTAGAAAGTGTTTACGATCTGCCAGAGTAGAGAGATCGTATTATCGTCTATAGGACACATTCTATTAATTGCAGCTCTATGCTTGCGCACAGACGCACGAGAAGGTTTTTTTTTCCTTAGGCAACTGACAGCCCGCTTCACGTAAACATGACCAACCAATCATGGCGAAGTAAGAGCAGTGCTGATTTTTTTTTACTAGCCTCGCTGTTTTAGTCAAGGTGTAGCGGGTAGCCATGGCCGACAACGAAGGTGAAAGCTTGGAGTTGGTCCCCAAAAAGAACTCCACTTCAGTCGTATGGACAGTGTTGGGGAGTAACGGAGTTCATGTAACGGCGTTACGTATTCAGAATATGTAACGCCGTTTCTGTCTTGGCCAACGCATTCCTGTCCCCGCTCTGTTTTGCCGGCTGTGGCTCAAGTTCTCGCTCCTGCTGCTCCTCGTCCGACTCCATTCTGACCGACTGATCAGGCGAATAGCTCGTTTACTTCCGTTTGTTTT
Source organism: Toxotes jaculatrix (assembly GCF_017976425.1). Taxonomy (NCBI): domain Eukaryota; kingdom Metazoa; phylum Chordata; class Actinopteri; family Toxotidae; genus Toxotes; species Toxotes jaculatrix. The sequence continues at coordinate 242,541 of NC_054409.1, forward strand.
CGTGGAGCTGGGGCTTCTGGGAAACGCATCGGGTTGCCTTCGTTCATTTAGAGAATAAATATAAACTCGTGAAACAGAGAAGTATCGTCACGTAATCCATTGATTTCAACAATGTAACTGTATTCTGAATACTATCTATTTAAACTGTAACTGTAATGGAATACAGTTACTCAGAATGTGTATTCTGAATACGTAACGCCGTTACACGTATTCCGTTACTCCCCAACACTGCGTATGGAACTGGTTTGGGTTTTCTCCAAACGACAAAGCGCAAACAACTGTCGTTTGTAAAGTTTGCACAGAGAAGGTTAGAGCTTCGGATGGCAACACAACGAACCTCTTTAACCACCTGAAGAGGCAGCATCCGAAACAATTAGCTGAGAGCCAAGCAGCGAGGCCAACCACACATCAGCCAGTGGTAACGGCTGAAGACATTACACAGAAACAACCAACTATAACACAAGCCTTTGATAAAAGTACGCTGTGTGAGAGAAGTAGCAAACGGTGGAAAGAGGTGACTCTTTTATCTTTAGGGCTAAGTTTTTACATAGAGAATAGTTTGGTTCTAAATTAACTTCACTGTAAAAATGAACTGATAAAATCGTGATCGTGATTTTACCATTAAAAAACCGTGATGTGATATTTTTGCCATATCACCCACCCCTAATTTCTCCTAAAGACAGATCACATCTCTCTGATCACATCATGTTGAAAAGAATTCAACCTTATTGGTTTGTTAATTGTGTTTGTGCTCCATCAGTTTTGTGTTGACGACGAATCATTATTCAGTCGTCTGCCATGCTCGTCTAAATATTTCATCCTTTCATATTTAAATATGTGCAGCTCTGATATTGTCAGTCCATTAGTTTCATTTGTACCTTTTGGTAAAAGTCAGCCCATGTTGCAGCTAATGGACGTGAAGCTAACAGCAGCAGGTAGCTCACAGAGAGAGATCATCTTTAGCAGCTGTCACTGTTCACTGAGCTCAACTGGAGAAAAATATCCTGGAGTCAGAGAAAAATCCTGGACAGTAAAAATGTTTTTCTAATGGAGACGGCTTCATGATAACTTAGTGGAGTCAGATCAGATCAAATCACACTGTGGACATTATGGAAGACTTACTGTGAGCACATGTTCTCTCTCTTCTTCTGCAACATTAAAGTCAAACAATGAAAACTGTGCAGGTCTGAGAAATAGTGATGAGAATCAATATTTCATGTCAAACACACACAGATAAGATTTGCTGAACCAGTGATGTGAAGAGCAAATATTTATCAAAACAGGTCCAAGTCTTTTCTCATTTAATGCTTCAAGTGAATAGAAAGTTTCCTCTTTCATAATAACATGTTTTATAATTAATGTCTCATTACAGACTTTCTGACTGTCAACTCTCAGAGACTCACTGTGAAGTCGTGGTCTCAGCTCTGATGTCCAACCCCTCCCACCTCACAGATCTGGACTTGAGTGGAAACAACCTGCAGGATTCAGGAGCGAAGCTGTTGTCTGCTGGACTGGAGAGTCCAAACTGTAGACTGGAGACTCTGAGGTCAGTTCACTGACTGGAGCTGTTGTAGTTTCCTGTAGATTCTTCATTGGTATCATTGACTGTAGTTTTAAATGGTCAGTGTGTTGAGAAGTTCTCAGTTATTCCAAATGGTTTTCCTTATGGCTCCAAATAAAAGTCAAAGACTTGAGCAGGGTTTAGCTGTGAAGCTGAGAGTTGAAGGATGACACCAACAACTCCTTTAATCTGACATCTGACTGTTGTTTTCAGATCCAGCTGTGAACATGTGGACTTCTCATTTTAACTGCACAAACCTACTGAGCTACTAAATATATTGATCCTCTAATGACAGACCTGACTGATATGAATGTGTTGACATGAACAGGTGTGTGAATGTTGTGGTGACATGTGGATGATGTGTGTAGAAGGCTGACATGATGATGATCCACAGCAACAGAAGGACACAGTCACTCTGCTCATGTTAGAGAGAAGCTCATTGATTAGGACATATCTGATTGGATTATCAATGATTTTCATCTTCATCTTTTATTCTTTATTCAGGTTGAGTTACTGCAGTTTGTCAGAGATCAGCTGTGCTTCTCTGGCCTCAGCTCTAAAGTCCAACCCCTCCCATCTGAGACACCTGGACCTGAGTGAAAACTGGGACCTGCAGGATTCAGGAGTGAAGCATCTGTGTGGTTTTCTGCAGAGTCCAGACTGTGGACTGGAGACTCTGAGGTCAGACTCCATTGTTTACTTGTGTGCTGAGATGAATATGATGTGAAAGTTGTGCTGACAGTAAAGTGCAGACATCACACTGATATTATACTGATCCACACTGAGGATCTTCATGGTAAAGTCTGTTTTCTTCTTCTGTGGTTTAGTCCACTGACTGTGGCAGAGCAATGTTGAGCTACAGATTTCAAAGCTTCATTTAACAAGAAAAAAGCTTCACTCTTTAAATCACATCCAAGTTTTTTCCACACTCACATCAACAAATATATATTCAGTATTTTCTTCTTCCAACACGACTAGAAAGTGATGAGACTAAAGTCAAAGTGACTCAGATATTCAGAACAAACTCAACATGTTTGTTAAATGTCGTCACCGTTACATGAAGTGAAAATCTTTTCCATTTTGTCTCAATCATTTGTTGCCTTTCCTCCAAACTTCAGCCTGACATGTTTGTTCTCTGTCAAAACTTTAGGATCTTTAGTAGAATCTGAAACAAATGTCAACAACATGAGTTTGTATAGATGGAGCCACTGGTGGAGCTGGAAGAGTTTAAGAGCTGAAGTCACTATGTCTTTATTGAAGCAGCAGCATGTTGTCATTAATATTAATGAGAGCTGTGTTTGACTTTTAGTATCTGACTGTTTTTAAGCTGCATCCTGTTGGTTCAGGTGTTTGGAGTTTCCATTTTCCAAACTTGTACATTCTCAACCTTCTTCAGCTCTGAACAGATGATGAAACACTCAACGCTTTCAAGCAGGAACTTTGTCTCCTAAACTCACATCTTTTATTCTTTATTCAGGTTGAGTTACTGCAGTTTGTCAGAGATCAGCTGTGCTTCTCTGGCCTCAGCTCTGAAGTCCAACCCCTCCCATCTGAGAGACCTGGACCTGTGGGGAAACAACCTGCAGGATTCAGGAGTGAAGGATCTGTCTGATCTTGTGCAGAGTCCAGACTGTGGACTGCAGACTCTGAGGTCAGTAGAGGGTTGGAGTCAGTCCATGCTGCTTTCATCAGTATTGTACTAAACACAGTTCGTATCAAAGCAAAGATCCAGTGTCTCCTGTAAACCTCCAACCTTCTCAGTGGCTGCTTTCCTCATTGAAGCTGTGAGAGGAGAATGGGGACAGGCCTCAGGATGGGACAGAAAGACAGAGACGCAGAGGACAGTCAGCCAATCACAGCAGCCACAAGCTAATTGTGATCTGTTGTTGTTGTTGTTGTGTTCATGTCAACAGGAAATAAAGCTGGATCACAGCTGACAGCCTCACAGGATGTGTAGAGACAGTTTTCCTCATTGGTCCAACTGTCCTACCATCACATCTAATCTGAGACTGTTTGTTGTCTCATTTCAACAGTAAAGAATTGATGAGTTTGATCTTTGTCACAGCTCTGAGATCAGTCTGACTGCAGCCTGCAAATCACTGGCTCTGATTTCAGAGAAGCATCATGACATTTTGTCAGCATGTGGTCTGATACAGAGCAGAACCTCTGCTGAAGTCCAGTGATCACATCTGTATATCTGTCCATCTGTCAGATACTTTCAGTGACAGCCTCCATGTTTATTTGTCAGCTGATATTTCAGAAGCAGATCAGATGTTCAACACACAGAGACTCTTTCTTTAAATGGAACATGAGTTGACATGTAACAGCAGTGAATCCATCACTAAACTGTTTGTGCAGTAATGAAGCTTCATGACTCAGCAGTTTATTTCCACTGTGGACTTGAGTGAAATGTTCAGAGTAAACAGACTTGATGCTAAAAGTCTCTGCAGGTGTGTGAGCTTCCAGCTCAGTGTCTTCACTCCAATACGTTAACATGAGAGCTGAGAGGAAGCTGCTACACTACACAGCTGCTCCACTTCTGCTCTGAACAGGACTGAAGTCCCTGCTGCTCTTTATACTGGATGTGCTGCATCAGTGACTGACAGCTGATGAAGTGAGTCTCTGTAAACACTGATTTATCACCTCTGTTGTCTGTCTTCTTCTCTCAACAGATGGTGGTAGTGATCTTTCTAAAGGACAGAGTGAAGAGGACGGTGTGTGTGTTGAGAGAGGACGAGCTGTGTCCTGATGATCCAGAGAGGTTGAAGCAGCAGCAGCTTGTGTGTAGAGAGGCTCTGATTGGTCCATGTTACTGGGAGGTAGAGTGGAGAGGAGAGCTTCATCCAGCAGTGACTGACAGAGGAACCAGAAGAAGTGGAGAAGACTCTCAGTGCTGCAGTCTGAGCTGCTCTGAGAACAGCTCCACTGTCAAGTCCACCATCATCCCTGTGTGTTCCTCTGGATCTGAAAGAGAATCATCAGTGTATCTGGACTGCTCTGCTGCTGCTCTGTCCTTCTACACAGTCTCTGCAGACACACTGAGACTCCTCCACCTCCTCCACCCTCCACCTGGACTTTATTTGATCTTTTTTTCTTCATTCACAGATGCTGAACCCAAAGTGATAAATCAGATTAATCAGCTCCATCATGTGGTGTAATGGAGCAGATCTTGCAGGTTCAGAGTTATGCAGTACGTTGAGGCATCATTATGTGTTTGCTGTACAAAGTACACAAGACATATATCAATATTCACCATATGGCTTCTTCTTCTTTAGTCCCAATGAACGATCTGTATATGTTTCAGAAGATGTCCACATTAGTAAACACAGAGCTGTGTGTGTTCCCCCTATTGAACACACTCTGGTACTGCAGATAACATTTAATCCAATTTTCTGATTGGCTGAGGCTGGTGAATTTTGTGATTGGCCATTTCATTCATGTGAGAACATGGCTGGAACTTGTACAGGATCAAATTCACAACCTGAAGCAGGCAGAACATTTAAACTGGAAAAAACAATGGAGCCTTTCTTCAGATATAATAATTCAATTATACTACAAACTGCATTATAGTATAACATGTTATTAGAATGACATAAACAATATTAGAGACCAGTAGAGACCAAAAACAAAAAATGTACCAGGCTGTAAATATGTTTTTTTAGGCTGTAAAGTTGGTTATTTTAACATGGGGGTCAATGGAGAACTGCTCACTTCTGGAGCCAGCCCCCAGCGGCACCGAGGAACTGCAGCTTTTTGAACGAGGAAGTGATCCTCACTGCTGAAACCTACAGGTCCCCCCTTGGTAAAATGCAGAGAGTAATTTCCCCAGGAGGGATCAATAAAGTAATTAATATATATATATATATATATATGGCACAGCCCCAACACTGAGACATTTGCGTGAGTACTTTTACTTTAAAAAATACTTTTATATTTGTGCTTTTACTTTAGTACTAAGCTTCAGTACTTCCTCCACCACTGCTCTCTTTGATATCACACTTTCTGAATTAGTTCCTCTTCTGCTCTCAGCTTTCTTACCCTGGACTTCATCTGTCAGCCAGTGATGATGTTTAACCCAGCACGTGCTTCATGGTTCACTTCTGTTTATCTGAACATCTCAGCTGCCATCCCTGGTGGGGTGAGTGCAAAGAGCTTTGGAAACAATATAGAGATGACATTTCTGGAAATCACATTCAAAATGATCAACTTTACTCAGTACCCTAAAACAGCTCCTATTGGCCCACATTTTCTCTGCTCCTCCTCTGTTTAGGGGCCAGGAACCATGGTCAAGCCCTAAATGTTACATGGACACTTTTCTTCATCACTACAGAAGTGTTTATTTTTGTACAAGTTCATGTGTAAAGCTGGAAATACTGCACACACAGCTAATTTTAGCCTCTGGAATAAACTGTGTGAGTTAAAATCAACTCAGTCTGAGTGAACATGTGTGACCATCGAATAGACTCTGTGGCAGAGTTAAAATAACTCTGTTCCTGGAGCTGAATTTTTAACTCTGAAACAGAGTTAACTTGAACTCCTCCTGGTGTTAAAATACTCATCCCTCACTGAGTGTGACTCTAAAATTTAGTTAATTTCGATATAAACTCTTCTCCAGTGTTTACACCTCACACTCAAAATGTGTTTCATTTACAGTTTTCAGAATTAAAATTTATTCATTATTACATTATTCAGTTTTATGGGAAAATGACCACCAAACACCATCCTGTTGATTTTTTATTTTTTTTGCTTTTATTTGTGAAAAATACATTGAAAAATTCAATACATGACACTTTGAAATAACTGCTGTCTTAAAACTGTAAAATTTAACAGCACACAGGCAGCAAATAATGCCAATGAAAAACATTAGTGAAGTTGTACAAAACACTGTAAACAACACATTACTGCATAATAAAATGTCCGTACCCACGGATTACAACGAGCTTTGAGCAAACCAAGGATCGCAACATGGCCAACTGTGGATTATTATGGACTCTGCTTTTGTATTTTTGTGGTTATCATGACATGATAATGGCAAACCACAACCATCACAATCTCCCAGCCGGACAACGAGTCACTACTCCAGAGACTTTCTGCTGTGGCTCGCACTGCCTCCATCGAGCCCACTGACAAAGACACATTCCCTGAGGACATCCGACGAAACATTGACTCCACAAACAACACGAAAAAGAAGGTAACCAGGAGGAGGAAGAAAAAGGGCGGAATCCGGATCCGACTCGACCGGGACACAGAACGGACTGGGAAGCTACATGGCGGAGGTGTGTGTTTCTACATAAACACATGCTGGTGCTCCACGGTCGTCGTCAGAGAGGAGCTGTGCAATGCAGACATTGAGCTTCTGTCCGTCTCTCTTCGCTCCTTCTATCTTCCAAGGGAGTTCCCCCAGCTCTTCTTCATCCTGGTTTACATTCATCCCAGAGCAAATGCAACTGCAGCTGCTGAACACATAAAGGACACTGTAAACAGACTAGAACTCATGTCACCAGACTCTCCTAAATTCATACTGGGTGACTTCAATCACTGCACAGTTGACAAATCCCTGAAAGGATTTCAGCAGTACATCACCTGCACGACCCGACTAAAGAAAACACTGGATAAATGTTATGGATCTATCCCCAATGCATATAAGTCTATTGCTCTTCCTCCTCTGGGCTCCACAGACCACCACACCATCCTGTTGGCACCAGCCTACATCCTGGTCATAAGGAGAATAGAGAGGACTGTCAAAAACATCAAGCAATGGACTAATGACAGCATTGCCACTCTGCAGAGATGCTTTGAAACCACAGCCTGGGACAACATCCTGGCATCCACCAGTGACATCAGAGAGCAATAAGATGCTGTGTCATCATACATTTCTTTCTATGTGGACAATATCATTCCCTCCAAACAGGTCACCATCTTCCCCAACAACAAACCCTGGATAACCAAAGAGTTCAAGGAAATCTTCAACAAAAAGAATCTTCTTCACTGGTACTGAATCTGAAAAAAAGGAGGTGAACAGAGAGGTGAAAGCTGCCATCAGAAAAGCCAAGACAGAGTATAAGACTAAGGTGGAGAAAAAATTCACTGAAGGAAATCTACGCTCAGCTTGGCAGGGGATTAACAACATGGCTGCTGTAAATATACACCACTCAAAGGAAGCCACCCCACACCCCAGGTGGAAGGCAGCAGCCCAGCTTCCCTCCCCAACAACCTCAACTCCTTCTTCTCCAGATTTGAAACAGACAACACCTCCAAAACAGAAACCTTTATCTCCTCCCTCACTAATGCTGAAGTGGAATTATCCTTCAGCACAGTGGAGGTGGTAAGAGCTCTGAAGAGGACCAAAACAACCACAACACCTGGTCCTGACAATATCAGTGGACATGTCTTACGGCACTGTGCAGAGCAGCTGGGAGGTGTGCTGCAGCTGCTGTTCCAGATTTCTCCTCTGCATTCAACACCCTGCAGCCACACATCCTTGCAGAGAAACTACACCATCGTTTCCACCTGCTGGAGCAACTAATCCATTGGGTCATAAACTTCCTGACCAACAGATCACAGAGAGAGCTGGTCAGTAACATCCTCTCAGATCTCATCTTCACCTCCACCGGTTCCCCTCAGGGCTGTGTCCTCTCTCCTCTGCTTTTCATTCTATACACCAATGACTGCAGGTCCACCCACCCAGAGTGTGATCTGGTTAAATACGCTGATGACACAGTTCTCCTGTCCCTGCTCTCAGGCTGCTCTCACCACCTGGGCCCAGCACTCCAGCGCGGAGCTGAACGTGGAGAAGACAAAGGAGATGGTGGTGACCTTCTCTAGAAAGCAGAGGGAGCTGGCTACAACATCTGTCAGCACAATCCACGGGAAGCCGTGGGTCAACAGCACCATTCTGAGGACATTCTGTCACTCCTTCATAGAGAGTATCATGACATTCTCTATAACCTGCTGGTTGCACTCCATCTCTCTTCAGAACAGGAACCATCTGCAGAGCACAGACAAGGTCTGCTCTAAAACCATTGGTCTTCCACTTAGATCACTGAACAGTGTGTGAGCAGCGGACACTGAGGACAGGACATGCAGGACTCAGAGGAGAAGAACAACCTTCATTCGCAGAGCTATTCTGCTCCTCAACTCCCTACCACCCCCCCCCCCATGCTATTATTGTGTGGACTGTGTAAACTGTTCATGTGCCTTGAATTGCCCCCCAGGGGACAAATAAAGTTCTTTGATTTGATTTGAGGTAGACGACTACTCACTTTACAGTTCAAGTATAAAACAGTAAGAGAACTCATTCAATTCAGATTAGAAATCAGATTATGCAACTGTCTAATACAACATAACATTATGAATCACAACTATATGACATCTGAGCATCAAACCATTTGAAATATCTTAATCTCTCCCTTTCTAGAATCAGTTCACTCTGTGTAGTGTCACTCACTTGGAAAGCATGGAAGTGATCATGGAAACAAGTTTCATGCTCAATCAAAACAAAAAACACTTTGTGCAAAATGATTGATGTTATTTTGCTGAACAATGGTTCATGTTTTCATCAGTACCAGTGCACACAAAGAGTCCAACACGATACTCAGCTCCACAGCATTTCACCCACTGTGTGACACAGACGATGGCTTCAGAATCAAGGTGAAGAGATGCTGTTATATCTTCAGAAAAATCCAGTGTTTCAACTGAACACATTTTAACTGGACCAGACTCAACTGTTTGCTGCTTGGTAACCTGCTTGATAAATTCCTCTAAATTTTCAGTTGTATAAAGAACTACAGTATTTGGTTCACCACTCCCCAAAAGCTTGGCTATAACTGAAGCACACGTCTTTGTTGTGAGTAGAACCTGAAGGAGCTGCTTCAGTATTTTGGAAATGAGATGAAGTATTTCATCAGTTACAGACTGAGAATTGTTTACTGTCTCTGTGTCGTTGTTGAAAGGGATCTGGTTAGACACACTTGTGTTATCAATGGAGCTGTGTATCTTAATGAGATGTCTCCTGAATCCACAATAACTAGAGAGACTTTTACCTGGATACATGGCATGAATTCATTTGAGGTTCCTGAACAAAAGCAACACTGAACCAAAGGATGAATTGCAGAGGAAACATCTCAACATTTTGGCTAAATAAGCTACTTATGGTTTGTTTAACAGCTTTGCTCTGAGCTCTTTTACTCTGTCTGTAAAAATGTGTACAGGCTGGAGAGAGCGTCATCATACTTCACACTGAAAACAAAATGTGACTTGAACAGCTCATCAAAAGCACCAAAGGATGTACATGACTGACATGACAGAAGCTTTTTGTCCAAGACAATATAAAAGGTGAAAACCTGGGTCTTTGAAGTTTCTGTGGCAAGAAGATATGGCTGATGGGTTCCTTCAGTGGTCAGGAGATGATCCTCAAGGCTTTGGGATGACTGAAACAAGAGAAATATGTTTACAAAAATGTGTTTATAAAACTCAGCAACATCTACAGTATTTGGAAGTTTTGACAAACCTTTTGAAATTTTACCAGATGATCCGTTGCCTCTCCGACGCTGATCTTTGTGGGACGCTTTCTTCCAGCTGGTTGTGGAGTGAGAAGATGAAGCAGCACCAGAAGAGAAGCCATGTTGCTGTCCCACTCTGGGGACAGAGTGAAAAGTACTTTTACACTCATTATATATATTAAATTGTGTGTTTATGATATTGCTCTGTGCATTGTTCTAATGGTTTTACTATGATCTTAAACATATACACATATAACAACTATTAATGGCCCAGTCATTATAAATCTGTGCTGCAGAGCAAAGCAATGTTCAGCCCTCACACTGTATCTTAACTGCAGACTTAAGTGGCCTATTTAGACTCAGAGATGCTTTTGTAAAATAAATCAATAAAAACACAATAAACTGTCGACTGTTGGACGACTCACATAACTGCATTACTATTCTGATGATAACTGTACCTGCTTCATCAGCAGTGTCAGATCCTTCATTCAGAGCAGCTTTCAGTTGTTGTTTTAAGAGAGACGTCTCTTTCAGGTTCCTGTCTCCTTGATAACTTTATCTTTAAAACTGCTGTTCCATTTTTCAAGGAACCTTGAAGCAACCTCTGCTCCAAACATCAGTGAGAAGTCTTGCAAAATCTAAATAAAAAGAGAAAAACATTTTCAAATGTTTAAAATAAACCAATATTTTTAATACTAACCTGTCCCATGACATCCAAGAAACGTGGAAACGTTTGTAATACATCAGCTGACCACTGTGGGTCATGAAGAATCTGCTGACGGTAGTAGAAGGTTTCTCTCATCCTCTGAAACACTAAGTCAGGATCAGCTGTGTGGTGAAGGAGAGATATGGCTTCCATGCATTCATCTCTGATTGGCTGATCATCATATGTTCTGGATGATGTGGGACGTCCTTGTAGCTCCACTCTACTCTGGGATGAAGAGGAACAAATACTGTATGTTGCTTATATGCAAACAAGGGAGTTAAACTTACATATCATTTTTGGAGTATGGGTCTTTCAAAGATGGGGAAAGTGAACAATCCCAAGGGCATGGAACTCTTGTTGCTTTACTAACAGCTCTCCTGCAAGCAGGAAAAAAAATCTCTTACCGTTTTTGTCTGTTTTTATAAAAGGATACAGGATTAAGTTGAAGCCTCTTACCCTTCTTTTCCATGCATGTGAGTGACAATAATATTAACCAGTAACCGTGTGGTGGAATATTTCAAACTTCCAGTCTCTTCATACTCTTTAATCACAGTCATCCCTGCTGGTTTTGAAGTAAGAATTTGCTCCACATTCTAAAAAAGAAAACAAGTCATGTGCCGCTTATCTGGGTCCAGGCCCAGGTCACGGGGGCAGCCCGCCCAATTCACAATGCACCGAAGGCCTATGGCACCTCCACGGGTGGTGAGCCCATGGGAGGTGGTGCCACCCGGAGTGGGATTCAAACCCACGAGCCTGAGAGGTTGAGTCTCATGCTCTACCAACTGAGCTAACCAGGCGGCTAAAAAGAAAACATTATAAACATATTTACAGCTACACTTAGATCTATGTTGTAAGCAAATACATTCATTTAATATCTGTACATATTATTTTTTTAGGAATTATGTCTAATAAATAATGATTAAAATCTAGTTGTATACAAGTTGGAAAACAATTACATTTTTTGCAAGGACACTGTCCATCAAAGGCTGGCATCCAGAATCACTTGTGTCTCTGCTTAAAGTGCTTGAGACTGACAGTGTATCTGTCAGACTTGGAGAGGAGGAGCCTTCACACCCTTGCTGCAGGACACTTAGATCTGAAGATCACACACACACAAGTATAAGGCAAATAAAATCTAAAGTCCAGCACATTAAAACTATATCACAGACCTGGCTGGATATTACCTGTCTCAAGACAAAACATTACCATTACCTATAACTCTGCTTACCACAAGTAGTGAGGGTCACAAATTCTGTCAGGTCTGAACGATCAGCCAGGTTCATAGATGCTTCAGTAGATGGGAGGTCTGAAATGCAGACAACACATACAGCTTAATATGAACTGATTAAATACTGTACTTTGGAATTCTTATCATCCACTTCTCACAATCACATATTTTTGTCTGTGTCAAGATACAAATCTCTCAAAATATAAGTGCAGCAAAATATGAATTTTTAAATGTCCTACCATCATCACTGTAGATGAAAAAACACAGATCTTTGAAACATCCTCATCCACCTCTGCTCCCTGTTGATCTGTGACTTTCAGTGTTGTAGTCTCTGGGATAAGAAACTTCTGCTGGACTATACCATAACAACTCCACGTTACAACATGTTTACATCTTTATTCATTTAATACTAAACATCTGACTGACCTGCACTGAGAAAATCTGAGAATCAAGCCTCTTCCAGTTTAATGTACTTCTTCTTCCGTCCATGTTGTGCTTTGATCAACATGTTGGTTTGACATAAAGGAAGAAAATGTCATATGTCTGAGAATAACATGTTCAAGTTAAAGTTTATCCCAACTACACACTGTTAAAATACACGTTTCTCACCGCTGTTCAAAACAGCAAGGCTACAGTTTATAAGCTCAACTGTTAGCATGCTAGCCAAAACTGACTTTTCAGCTGCGACATGCGGTTGCATTGTTGGATGGTTATTTCCAAAACAGTATTAATTACCTTCAAGATGCGCGTCGTCATTATTTGTGAAGCTTATCAAACAGTTTGTCATTACCGTCATACAGACACATCACACGCCACAGACAGTATGGCCGACATTAACGTTTGAGTGAAAGCTAACAGCTCCACAATGGCAGCTAAGGACAGTTAGCTAACTAATGCTGCGGGAGCTACTTGCTCTAAATAATGGAGTAAAAGCAATGGGGTTACGTTCAACATCAAGTTCGCAGTCATTAGCGGTACTATGTAAGTAGATAAAGTGAGAACAATGACAAAATATCACACATTTAAAGTACTTTTTGATAAAAATCATGCTCTTACCAGCCTTGTGACGACGTTCCTTGTGCTGCTCATGCCGCGATAAAATGCGTCGTGAACTCCAGGGGCAGAGTTAAAACCAGATCCTGAACACGAGGGAATAAAGTCCAAAATTCAACTCGGCCTGGGTGTACACCTTAACACAAACTGTAGTCAGAGTTATAAAATAAACTCCAGAAATGTAACTCTTTCACACTTTTTTGCCTGACTCCAGATTTTAGTACTTTGTGAATTTGCTGTGTGTTAGTACATGTAGTTGTGTACAGTTCAGCTGCTGCTGTCCTTGGTGCTGAATTCACCAACCCAGCTGAATGGTCCTGAGTGCTTATTGTTGTAATTCATTTGGTATTTTTGAGAAGATTGAATATCATTAGTATGGGTTATGTTTTGGTTAATGTTAGGCTTTCAGTTATGATGTGTTCTCATAACTATATTAAGACAACAATGTGTGTGTGTGTGTGTGTGTGTGTGTGTGTGTGTGTGTGTGAGAGAGAGAGAGAGAGAGAGAGAGTGTTTGTCCTTTGATGCCTTTGATGTATCAACATTCTACAGTCTGATGTCAGAGGCTGCAGTAAGTGGACACACAGCCAGAGACAAGTCCAGAAGTCAAACAGGAGCAGAGACAGTTGGACTGGACAGGACTTGCTCATGATTTAGGAAGAAAGAAGCACTCAGATATTTCTGCACAATTATTGACAAGGAAGGGAGGAGCTACTGCTGTTATAAGGACAAGAGGAAACTACAGGAAAGTCCAGATCACCTCCAAAGTTTTCAGTAAGTCAAAACCTTTTTTAGTTGATGTCAGTGTTTCAGTTCAGTGGGATGTTTGTTAAATTGGCATGATGTCTAATCACACAAGAACTTCAGCCCAAAGGTTTCAGTACATGTTCAGTTTATTTATGCTGATTGTATCTGTGAGATTTTCATATTGTCAACTTAGGTTTCCATTTTTGTCTTCAAAGCATCATGGTTTGTGTTAAAGGAAAAGTGCCTATTTTTTCAAGTTTATCTTTTAAACTTCAAATGTTCAAACACATGCTTTTATGTAAATTGAAATCATTTGTGGTTGTTGCTTTGGATCCTCCTAAATGATGGAGCATAAAATCCACAGTCCATGTCCTGTGTAAAAGGGACGTCCAAAGTTCAAAAGAAGCAAACATGAGGCTTCAGCAGTCTGACTTATATAGTTGAAACAGGCGTCCTCCAAGTCTTTTTATCATTTATGTTGTAGATCAACCAGCAGTGCTTTGCATGTGGAACAGTAGTTTGCCTGCAGCCACAGATCCAGACTCTGCAGCTCTGGAGGTGGAAGTAACTGCAGAGACGAGAAAGCACAACACCATGGGAGAGAGAAGAAGCCAAGTTAGTAACATACATTAATGGGATATGAATGTGTACAGATGGAGAGGGAGAGGAGGAGAGAGGAAATCAGTGCATCATGGGAAGTCTTCCAGCAGTGTAGACCTATAGCAGCATAACTAGTGGCTCATTCAGGAAAGCCTTACTCAGCTCTGACTATAAGGTTCATCAAAAGGGAAAGTTTGAAGCCTCCTCTTAAACATGGAGAGGGCGTCTGCCTCCAAGACCCAAACTAGTAGATGGTTCCACAGTAGAGGAGCCTGATATCTGAGGGCTCTGCCTCCCATTCTCTCTATTGGAGACTTTAGGAACCACAAGTAAACCTGCATTCTGGGAACACAATGTTCCAGGGTAGTAGGGGATGGCTGCACTGCTGCTTTGACCCGGCTTGGTAACACAGCCGGCCATTGCCAACTCTTAACATTCTCCTCTCCTTAGCTGTGTCTTCAGTAGCTAAACTTGTGTATCTATGCTGAAGATTAGAGAGAAAGCTCTGTTCTAAAACGTCTCTCTGTTTTCAGCTCTCAGGACTTTTGCAGCTTCTACCTCAGTCTCTACAGTTTGGAGTTTAGTCTCACTCCTGTGCTCTTGTTTGTACTTTGGGATATCAGCCTTATGTCACTGTTTACTGATCAGTTACAGCCATATCAGAGCTGTGTTATGTTACTGATAATGCAAACCAAACTTTTCCTGCTTAGCTGGGGAAAAGTTGTAGGAATATTGATTGTAGTTATCAGTGGATGGCAGTTGGCAAAAGGGTGCTGTGGCCATCTTGACCCTCTCTTGCTCCTGGCTCCGAGGCCCACTTCCTGGTCGCCCGCTTCCCTCCGCCTTGTCGTCGCTGGCACAGACGCCGAACTGCCGATGCTCCACCGACGTGCGCGGCTCGTGGGTTCATTCCCAGTGCTGCAAATTAGCCGCAGGTTGCTGCTAGCCTCCACTGTTGCTGAGTGGACACGCTCAGCTTCTCTCTCCCTCAGATGATCACACGTAGCCTGATCGAGAATTATTTGCCAGCTGCTTTGTCCTGCACGGAGAAGAAATCCTGCTGCTTTGCCTTGTTCTACCTTACCGGGGTGTTACTGCCGCGGTTCTCCGCCGCGGTTCTGCCGGTCGCTCGGGCGCTCCGGTGTTGCTTCTGTCGGGCTGCGCAGGTGGACAACGCAATCACCCCCTACCTACCCGAGTATTGAATGGACAGTTTCGTTCGCCTTGGGCCTGGACTTTTAAAAATTGAATGAATGCACGGTGGGGTTGCTCTTTATTTAATGCCCCCATTTCCTTTGTTGCATGTAGTTAGAATGGGTTTTGGGTTATTGTTTTGATTATTTTCTTTTCTTTATAGCTTTGTCTCTATTAGGTTAGGTTATTTGGTTTATTAAATATTCTGTTTAACTAGATCCTGTGCTGTGTTTTTTTTCTTTCTTTTCTTGCTTATTTTTTGATGTTCTGTGATTCAATTAGCCCTGATACTGATACTAGCCCTGATTTTGTTTTTTTGTCTTGTTTATTTTGCTTGTGACAACAATTTTATGTTATGTTTAGTTATTGATATTCTTAGTGCTCTGATTAATTTGTAAGCATTAATTTATTGTTTTCTTTTGTTAGTATTTGTATATTGGTTATTTGTTTTCCTGTGTTTTCCACTAATTTTATTTCCTTGTCCCCTTTTCAGTGGCTGAGAGCCAAAGGTGGTGGTGGTCGTGGTGCCGGGTGGTGGTTTCCCCCTCTTTCCTGTGTCATGTGCCTCCTCTGGTCCTGGGTTCCTTTGACTACGTGTGCGTGGGTGTGTGTGGCTGTGTGTGGCTGTCATGTGTGGCTGGGGTGATAATTTTTGTTTATTATTTGGAATCCCTCACCCCTCTCCTCGAGCTGCCCCCTGGTAAGCCTCAGCCCTGATAGGGTCTCCCCCCTTTCCCCTCACGTCCCCTGTGTGTGAATGGTGTTTTATAATGTTTAAAGACATACTGAAGTTATTTTGAAATAAAGTATATTGATTATTGCTCTGGAACTACGTCTCTGCCCGTTGTAAAATGAACCTGGGTGCCTTGGAGTTGGTACAATTGACTAAAACTATTTCCTTGGGTGAAATTCCCAAGGTGCCGTTGTCTGGCTTCGTAGGTTGCTCTTAGTTGGGTGTTGTAGTGATCGACACCATCCACTATCTGCTACAACCCCCATTATCATCTATCTCATCTCCCTCGCTCGCCACACTCAGATCAACAACTTCATTTGCTGTGCAGTAAAGTGGAAAAACACTTTTTTCACTGTCCCAGCACAGTGTGAGTGTTAGTGACCATTCATATCATGACTTGATGTGACTACAACCAACACAATGGAAAATCCTATTTCTATCTCTAACACTGAAATATCACATTCAGTGTGCAGCTCACACTGTTGGTGGTTGGTGTCTTCAGACTCCCTGAAAGCTGACATACAGTATCAGTTTAAGAAGGTATACCTTCTTTTTTTTTTTTGAAATACTATAGTATTTCAAAAAATTTAATTCCTAAACCATCGCTGAAGTTCATTGTGCAGAAGTGACTGTTACATGTCCAGGCTCCACAGTATACCATGGACCTTCTGCAACCCCACACCATGAGCTCATCTCTTAGGTCAGGACTTTCTAAATGTACCTCGGACATGTTTTAAGACTCAGGAAGATTGTGCTTTCCAGTTTGCAGCCTCTAAACTTTGGAATAATCTCCCAGTAAGTCTGAGGTGTGTGGACTCTGTGGACTCTTTCACAAAGCAGATACAAATCCATCTGTTCAGACAGGTTTTTAGGTAACGTAGTATTTTATGTTTACACTTGTGTTCTGTATCTGCTCCTCTCTTGTATTTTATCTGCTGTTCTTATTGTTTTATTTATTTGTTTCTCTCTCTTTGACTGTGAAGCAGTTTGTGACTAGATTAGAGCCTTTGTGGAGGCAGAGTGATGAGTCTGTGCTTTAAATGACAACTGGGATTGTGGCCAAAAACTTCTTACCTAAAAATACAAAATGCTGCTTCATCCTTGATAGACTTGATAATGAGCTCACAATGAAACTAATCTCACTTAAGGTCTCAATCATTGTTCTCCTTCAAATCTTATACCAACAGCCTGTAAAAGAAACAGTGTTCTCCTGTTAGCTTTTTAATTAGCTCTTGAATTTAATGTTTTATTAGTGATATGATTGTCAGTTGTTAATGTGAATCATAAATACAGTCACAGCAGTGTTTGTCCTTCAGAGCTGTGCAGAGGCTGAACTGGACTGTGTCTCTTTTGTCAGAGTGAGGTGTAAAGGTGCTCTCATGAGTGTTTGTCTGCTGACTGCTGGTAGAAATGAGTGGAAAGTGTCTTTCTGTCTCCTGTCAGTCCATAATAAGTCCTCCTTCAAGGACTCCAGGACTGGTTTCAGAGGGTTCTTCATCTCTCTCTGCTCTCTGTGCTTTGCACCACCTACATTCCAACTTTGAGAAGAGTTTTTGTCCATCAGATCTTTGTTTTTTCATCAATACAGTTATGTGCTCTTTCCTCACACTCTGGTTTTCCTGTGACTTTGCAGTAGATTATTTTCTGTCTTCACCTCTTTATTGAAAGTGAGGAGTGATATTCACTATCTCTCCATTGCCACAGACAGTTTTAGTTGTTGTTTCTGCAACAGATCAGCTGCTGCACAGAGAATCATTTTGACTCATGTTTCTTTTAGATCTCGTTCAACTTCTCTTGTGCTGTTAGACCTTAAATCCACAGAGTCCTGCTGTATGTTGGTCTCTTCTCTGCATCACACTGAGATAACAGTTACACCTGTCGCCTGAATCAAGTAGGAAGCTGATGGTGAAAGTTAAAGCTGACACTATATCATCATGTTCTGGGAGTAGAAGCTGTAAAATAACCAGGCTGGATGGAAGGAGGAAGCATTTTTTTCCTCCAACATTATTTCATCATTATTTTCAGTTACTGGTATTTTCTCAGTCTGGGTCCAGAAACAAAACTTTGTTTACTACAATGACTTTAAGGTGATTCTTCATCTGTTTGTAAGTTTGTGTTTTAATTGTATTTCTTTTATTTCTCTCTCTTCTGTTGTGGGGCCCCTGTCTCCTGATCTCCTTCATCCTGGATCTTCTTCTTCAGATCCTAAAACAATGACTTATTTTTATGCTGGTGTGAGAGTTTACATGCAAGTGTGTTTGTTAACTGTGAATCACATTGTGGTTAAGTTTGTGTTTGGGAGATTTCCTCCATGTGTTTATGGAAACAGATGAAGGTATCAGGTCATTCCATTGTCTGATGATCTCTACCTGTTAAACCATCCAAAGCAGCTCTGCAGTGTTTCCATCTGTGTTCATGTTGCTGTTTGAGGGTTAAGACTTGGTTTCAGGGTTAGAATTGGGTTTTGGTTGGAGTTAGGGTAAGGGCTAGGGAATGCATTATGTCAGCAAGTGTCCTCACAAATAAATAAGTACAAGTATGTGTGTGTGTGTGTGTGTGTGAGTGTGTTTGTCCTTTGATGCCTTTGATGTGTTGTCCATAAGCCCGGTGGTTTGATTGTGTGCTTATCATTCATGGACAATATTGTTTTTTTTTTTAATGCTGATCATGACTGTGAGATATTCTCATGGTTGCTCAACTTCTTAACTTTGTTTTGGTGTGATGCACTGTAGTTTGTGTTAAAGGAAAGGATTTCTAGGAAGTCTGTACTGTCTGCAACAAGATCCTTTCTAAAGAAATTCTAATGGAAATGATGGAGTTGGATGTCACAGCACAAAGTGGAGTGTGCTGTGTGTTATTTTAGGAAATTACGTCAATGTACTGTAGGTCAGGTCTGTGATGTCTTAAGATACTTGATGGAGGACTTCACTTTAAGTGCTGTGAACAGGAAACAGTTTGATGTGTTGGTAAAATCTTCTTATTTCCAATGTGTGAATCATTTTCATCATCTCTCAAGATTTGGCCCAAAAACAAAGAAGCAGAGTTTAAGACTCAGGAGGAATAATCTCCCAGTCCAATGCAAACTAACCAGCACACACTGTTTCCACTTCTACAATCATCTACTTATTATTGTGCTTTAAAGTTTCAGCCTTCTTACATTTACCTATCACTGAGTCCACTTGTGTCTTATACTGAACACTAGGTTCAAATCTCCTTTTGGCTTTGAGCCTTGATTTTTAGTTCATTTCCAGTTCAATACAATTATGTCCTGTAGTAAATCTCCAGAATGAGTCGTAGGACTTAAAGCTGGATCAGCTGTTGCATGAAGCGTTTCAGGCTGTGTTCATGTTCACCCTCTTTGGTTAAGGGACAGTAAAACAATCAGTGATTTCCTCACTGTGGAGGAAACTTAGGCTGCTGAGAATTCTTCCTGCCTTGAAAACCTTAGTCCTGAAACTGGAATCTAAAATATGTTGATGTGTTTGAGGTGGCATGTGATGCATTTGGATGAGTGTTCATTTGCTGTGTTTTGAGTGTAGGAGGAAAACTGTTGATGAGTGTGAGGACAGAATAAGTTTGGAAGTTTAACTCTGCCACTTTAGACTCTCAGCTCTGATTCTTGTTTTCTGCTCCATGCAGCTCATCTACAGGACTGTATTAAGTCCTAGTTGTTGAAGGATCTTAATTATTAAGCAGTGGAACTATTTCATACGAGGAAATGGTACATTCATTCTTTGAAATGTTTCCTTTCTTCTGTTTCCTTGTCTTTTGATGATGGTCACTAAGCTCCAAATCTTGTAGCTGTTCAGAATTCAGCCTCAGTCAGTGTGAGAGAGCTGATATGTTTAAAGGTTCATAGAGTGAAAAGATTCTGGGAAGTTCTCTTGAAAAATGGATCCTAAATTTAACTCTAACAAACTGCACAGTCCTGAAGCACTAATGAAATATTTGGTGTGTTGGAGTAAAGTGGGACACACACACACACACACACACACATCTTGTTTAGATGTAACAGAGCCCACAGCCATTCTGAAGAATGACACAATCAGAAAATACATTTGGCCTTTGAGGAATTTAATTGTGTGCCTGCTCCAAATGCTATGCTAGGTCTATGTGGAGCAGCTTGAGTGAGACGTTTCTGTTTGTTTACTATGAGACTGTGAATATTATCAGCTGACTGGATGAATAGAACACAAGAGAGATTTGTTTGTGCAGATAGATGAGACCTTAATGTGTCTACTAACCCTTATTTTAAGATGCAAGCACACAATCATCTTGACATCTTGATGGGAAAAGAAGGGTCAAGGAAAAGTTCTCACTGCAGCAGCTGTAGAATTTTATTATTATGACCACAATTACACCACAAGAGCCAGTTTGACTCTGTCACTTCCAGGCTCTGTGTTTCCAGTTCACCATTCACCACACAATGATGTACTTTATTTCTTCATGATGACTCTTGAAAGTTTCATAATCTCTCTTGAAAGAGAGGAGAAAATTTCTTCTGTCATTTTTGCCTTTTTTTCTCACAACACTTGTTTTAAAGATTTTAATGATTCAAAGAAAAACACATTTTCTTGGTGGTCGGAGAAAATGATGAACTGTTCCATCATTTATCCAGAAGTTTCTATAGTAATGTGATCATTATTCTGTGACTGTGACAGGAGGAGTTCAGTGAATTGATGTGACTCGTCTGTGCTCTTTCACTGCTCATTTTAATGAAGTATATATTCCCTCTCTGTATTATGATATTGGATTGTAACTCAGCTTTACCACAACACTGTCATTGTACACCTGTATGTTTTGTTCACCGTGTTGATCCATCTGTCTTCCTGTATTCATTCTCTCACTTCCTCGCTCACTACAACCACATACACTAAATACACTAAACTGTAGTAAACTGTGGAAAAGCAAATCCATTATGTGTGAAACATAATGTGGCTGGATGATGTTCAGAGGAAACAGATTTTCTGAATGAATGAGGTAATGAAGTTTATTAACAGCAGTGGAGGTGGGAGACTGGGGTTTGTATCCAGAGTCCACTCTGTGGTTAGGTTTGGTATTTACAGCTATTTAACAATACACACAAGCTAACGTGCATACGGCCTAATACAAATGTCCCACACACACATTTCATCAGAGAGACCAGCTCTCAGAAATAAGTCCAGCAGTGGAGACAGTCCAACAGGCTCCACATGTTTGTGCACTACTCTACTACTGTGCTGAGAGGAGACTGTACTGAAGCTGTCAGCTGTACCATCAGCCTCTGAGGCTGCTCTGCTCTCTGTGTCACACACTGCTACTGTACATGAAGACTGCTGTCAGCTCGGCTCAGCTCCACTCATCACTAACTTCATTTAGAGCAAACAGAGCTCTGCTGTAACAGGAAGCAGCAGAAAGTCAGAGGCTTCGCCGTGAGGAGCGCAGACCTCTCTGTCTTCACATACCTTCACAACTCGAGTCAGCATCAGACGGACAGACGCACAATAAACATCCACGGTAGCTGGAATTTCCCTCTCAGCTCCGGTGTTTCCTAGTGGAAAACGATCCTTTGCCTTGAAATCCAAAGAGGAAAGCGACGGCGGGGATCCACACGGTGTGTATCCAGAAGTAAAGCATGGTGTCCTTTAATCAGCTGCAAAAGCTCCGCGCTCTTCCCGACGAAGCTCCGTGTCCAGCGGTTCATTTCCAGAAGAGAAAGCGCTGCAGATGAAGCCGAGCGGAGGAAGAAATCCCAGTGTGAACGCTGCTGATGAACACAAGAGCTGGAGACTCTGTCGCTGCTTCTTCTGCTGCTTTCACACGGACATTAGCGACCCCTACCGGAACTGTTATCCAGAGAGGAAGAGACTGTGTCTGTGTGAGTCCTTTGAGTCCTCTGTCCAACTAATTTCATTCAGCACCACAACCATGATTTGTCACATGGAGTGAAGTGAAGCCAGTGAAGAGGAGGGGAATGGGAGGAGGAAGCAACACAAAGTGTTTGCTGGTCTCTGATGGGATCTTAGCCAGCAGTTTGTTTCTGTACCGTTAAACATTCATACTCAGGTGGACAGTCACAGTGGACACTGTCTAATGTCCAGAGGAAAAAAAAAAGTTCAAAGTAAAGACAGTCTAGTTGGTCTCATTGGATAAAGCCAGTTATCTGTGTGCAAACAAGCGTGACAGCAGATTTATTCCACTTAGTTCTGTCAGAGCCACTGAAGCTGTTTCTTTACTTTTTATTCTTCCCTCCAGCTGCAGTGAGAACATCTACAGAAGAAACATTATTATTATTATTTACTGTCCAACACAGTAAAGTGTAAATGATGGACATTTACTCAACACAACTTTTTATTTCCACTGTCACAGGATAGAAAGAACAAAGAACTTCACTAAGAGCCTTGTTTCATAATTCATTTCCAGCCCACAGTGTTTCTGTCCTCCAGCAAACCTTTGGATGTCAGTGTGTCAAGCTAATGTTGGTGAATCTGAGGCTGTGTTGACTGAGAGAAGAAGCTGTGAGATCTTTTAGACCCAGAGGACTCACTCTGGACTGATTTGATAGATGCTCCACAAATAAAAGTGCTTCTCCACTCAACTAACTACTACTCCTCATAGGGACTGTCTGCAGGAACTGAAGCTGCTTTTGATCAAAGAGATATTCATGTGTTCACTGTTCACTCAGGACCATTCAGCTGGGTTGGTGAATTCAGCACCAAGGACAGCAGCAGCTGAACTGTACACAACTACTAACAGATAGAAGGAGTTTGTACAACATTCATGTTAATGTATCTGCTGAAATCCTGTTGGAAGTAGCATAAAGTGTCCTCCAGGCTGATGGCAGTAACCTGCTGCAATTAGCCAATAATGAGCCCATTAGCCTCTATAATGAAGTTCACACATATTATTATTTGCAACACAGGATGAAGACAATTAGTTTTAAAAAATAATCATTTGAATGTTTATGAGAGTTGCGACTTTATTTTTAATCCTGTTGCTGTAGATTTTCCTCAACTCCAAACAATGTGGACTGTGAAGTGAAGCATTAACAACTTCTCAGTCAGCACCATGGAAAGAGACAGAGACGACTGCTGTTCTCTCTACAGTACAAAACAATTATCACTGTTTACACTTTTTATTTTTCTCATATGGTTCCATTTTTTCAGTGTTACTTCAAATTGATGAAATCACAGTTGTACAGTCATCTCTTTATCATCTCTTATTTCCATCCTATCCTTTTTTTCCCAGATCCCAAGTCCAGTTCTCCTGCACTGCAGCCTCGTCTCCACTGACTCTACTGTTGCAGGGTGTAGACAGATATATTCCTCCTTCTGTCCACATGCTGCAGGTCAGCTGCTACTTTTCACCTGCCAGAGTGGAGCTTCAGTGTGATGGTGTAATGCATTCACACATGGTTCACACTGTAAATGTGTGAACCCTGGTCCATTAGTGAATTTGCTGTTGGGTTGATCAAAGGGTTTGTAGAGTTATTATGGTTCTTCCTCTTTGCATCAAGATTTTCCACAGACTCTTGTCAGTTACAAAACAAGTAGAAAGTCTGAAAGTGCCAACGTGACTTTCCATCCATCCAGTATCAGGATACAGTTGAGAAAAGATGTGTATTGATTTAAGCTCTGAATCTGACAGCACATTACACAGCTCTCTCTCCACTCTGAGCTGTGACCTCCAGCAGTGGATGATTCACAGTAAAGTTGCAGACACTCTGTGATACTTGTTCTCTGATGCTAATGACTCTTGGAGCTCTACTTTCCTCTGCTGTTGGTCTCTGTCCTGAATAAAGAGCTCCTCCGCCTATTTCTGCTGACTCCATCCCAGTGGTTTTCATTGTTTCATCATGTAAAACCCGTGAAAGTTTCCCTCATTTACCTGGTTTTAATAACACGTTGCCTCTGACTGAGAGCCAAGCGACTGTAGAGCAGAGAATCACTTTCTGGTTCAGATCCAGTTTAAAGTGTGTTGGTGTCTGTCACTGGGCCTTTACTCCACAGAGAGAACTGGATCTCATCATTAATGGAAACAATCCTAAATATCCTGGCAGAGAGAGAAGTGAGTCTCCATCTTCTCTTTCCACTTCACTTATTCTCCTTTACAGGAGTTCACTCTGCTGTGAACAGAGATACCAGCTGCAGTGTCTGTTCATAGAAGAGTTAAAGGAGGAAGAAAGATGATCCACAGCCAGTCAACACAGAATAATGGGATCTTTGTAGGGACTGTTGGTGTCAGTGTTCAACCATCTGGAACAACAACAACAAATCAGAAAAAAAAACAAAAACATCCTCTGAGGTGATGGATCATCAGTTCAAAGCTGCAATTAGGAATAAATGTCACAATAAAAACAAATGTGTACAGTGATTGGTGAGATCTGAAAAGACAAAATGAATATCACTGTACTGTCAACTTTCAAACATGCTGTTTCATTAGCCAGCTGGAAATCAATAAATAATTATTTATCAGTACAAAACAAGATCTGAACACAGAGCCAGTTTCACTTGATAGCCAACATGCTGAAGCTGAGGAAAACTTCAGATGCCTTGGTACAGTTCTGGACTCCCTGGTGAGCTTCTCTGAAAATACAGAAGATGCTCACAGCAACTTTATTTTCAGAGAAAACTCTGTGGCCTCTGTGTTAGTCTGCAGATTTTAGAACTGATGTTGAAAACTATTGTTGAAAGCGTTTTAACTTTTCAACACTGAAAATTATTCACAACCTCACTGACAAGAAAAACTCTATATACTGAAACACTGACATTGATACAATTGACAGTTTTATTGTTTTATGATGCATCTGCTTCATTGATCTGATGTATTTCTCTGTGAGTCACATTGTACTATAATCTGTGCAGATGTTCCAACTAACATTCAGTATCTTCATCCACAGAAACTCTTCCACTGGCTCACAGAAGACACAGAGACAAAGAGGTGAAGCTCCCATTTACCTGGACACTGAGACACTGATTCACTTCTTCTCCTGAACTGTACATGGTGTTTAAATCAACTGTCAAACTGCTTTATTTAGCAGACAAATCAGAGCCATAGAGGAGCCGTCTGTAGCAGTTAGTCTGAAGAGTCCTACAGCTCAGCAGCCTGAGGAGCTCAGAGGGAAGAAAGAGAGGCAGGACTGCTGAGGAGAAAGAAGAGGAGGAGTTCAGCTGCTTGCTGAAGATGCTTTGACTCCACTAGTAGTTTATAATGGGGTCAAAGGTCATTCTGGAGGGCAGTGACCCTTCAATATCAGTTTGTTAAATCATCAGACAGATGAAAAAAAGGCTCCAGCTTTGCTGCTGTCAGGTGCTGAAATGCTTCAAGGTAACTCAGCCTTCCCACAAAATTGGTTTCACATTGCAGAGAGATTCTTATTAAACCAATGTTTAGAAAAATCAACACATAATATTGACACCAGCAGCCCTTTGATAAACAGCTATTATGTCCAATGGAGCCTCCATATTCAATCTGTTCTTCACCAGAAAGAAAATAATTCTGATCATGGTATAATTCTTCATCATTCTTTCATCATCTTTTGTCCCAGCAACATAGGTGCAAAGTAGATGTCATTCATTTATCATTCTGCTCTCAGGTGTATAACCACAGATGGTTATTATACAAACAATCAGTTGGCCTCATTTATTGATCCTCTCTGAGGGAGCTACTGCTTTGGTTTTCCTCCACACACCCTCCACAGTGTATTCCTCTCAAATCAGGAAATGTAAACTGTGTAACTAAGAAGCAGCTGTGAGCGAGGTTACCAGTCCACTGTACATGATGACAATAAAAAAAGAAATAACGCTACTGAATGAACTTATTTCTTCAATATGACAGATGATGCTTGAAAAATATACAGTTGTAAGAAGCAAAGGAAACGAGAAGCTTTTACAAAAACAAGGTTCATGCTGCATTTTCACTTTGCACTCATCAAACACACATTCACAGATGACTACGTGAATACATGATTTTATGTGTGTACAGGTCTTTGACAGAGGCACAGGTACTGACATAGTGGGGGACTGTGTTCGCGCTCTCCCCTGTTGCGTGCATGTAGAAGAAAACACAATGTGTCAGGAATGCCCATGTGCTAACCTGTGGAAGGCTCTCCATTTTGTGAAGTGGCTTTGTTGATTTGGAGTTACATGTCAGCTTTTGCAGTCTGTCCACAAAGCGGCAGTGTTGCTCTGCAGAAGCTCTTTGGCGTACGCTACAGAGTGGCGTGTTTAGTCATGACAATTCCCTGTGTTCACATTGGAATTGGGGAAGTGGGCGTGGCCTTTGCATGACAAAATGAAGTGTGAGCTCTCCTGTCCGACTTTGCTGCTTGTTTGTGGAAGAAATGTGTGCTAGATGTTGTTCTAGTATGCTTTATTTCTAGGCTTTGGTGTGGAACAGCAATGAGTTGAAGCTATTTTTGGCAGGCTTTGCCGTATGGCTGAGCCTTTTGAGTTGGTGAAAGGTCAAACATCTTTGTATAGCGGCAGGGAAAAGTACACAGCAGACAGATGGGCGGAGTTGCTAAGTGGCGGCAATTGATAAGCTGGCTTACAAACGGGACACCGCGACAAGTGACGGTTGTACCAAGAGCTTGATTTGGACGTCAAACGCTTGGGCCTCATCGCTTCTCGGCCTTTTGGCTAAGATCAAGTGTAGTATCTGTTCTTATCAGTTTAATATCTGATATGTCCCCTATATGGGGACAATGTATTAAACCCGTTTTTGGGAGAGGGAGCTGAAAAGGGAGCTTGCTCCGCTCACTCCACGCATCTGGCATTGCAGTGCTGCTGAGAACGGTGCACCTTTCTCTTGCTTTGTAGAAAATCAAGCTCTTACACACATGTTTAGTTAGGAGTCAAACTTTTACAGTGGCTGAAGGAAAATGCGGCTAAGTTTTTATCAAGTGAATTGTGCACAAGCAGTCAGTTGATTTACTGATATCACCCAGGGAACCCCGCTCAACAACACAGTGCACTTCAGCTACGATGATTGGTCGCGGACTCCCTGAAGACGCCTGATGGTTTCCCAGACGTTGTAGTCTCCATGTAAAAGCCAGGCCTGGATTTTTCAGGCTGAAGGTGGTGGGGGGGCAATGGAGGGGAGGCTGGGATTTAGCACGCGGCAAGCCAAGGGAGGCGCACCGCGACGGTGGTAGCTGGGACGACTAGGGTCCTCAGCTGCTCTCTGAGACAGGCCTGTTCTGACTCTTGTTTCTCTTCGTAACGCACAAGTCTTTCGCCTTTTACTAAAGACTTCCGTGGAGAGGAACACCAATGAGTTGAAGTTATTTTTGGCTGGCTTGGCCTTATGGCTGAGCCTTTTGAGTTGGTGAAAAGTCAAACATCTTTATAGAGCACCACAAGTGTGAGCTCCCCTGTCTGACTTTGCTCTTTCTTTGCGGAAGAAATGCGTGCTAGATGTTGTCATTTAGCTGGTATACTTTATTTTTAGGCTTTGGTGGGGATGCTGGCGTCTTTGAGACAAGAAAAGTGTACATGATGACAGTAAAAAAAGAAATAACGCTACTGAATGAACTTATTTCTTCAATATGACAGATGATGCTTGAAAAATATACAGTTGTAAGAAGCAAAGGAAACAAGAGAAGCTTTTACAAAAACAAGGTTCATGCAGCATTTTCACTTTGCACTCATCAAACACACATTCACAGATGACTACATGAATACATGACTTTATGTGTGTACAGGTCTGGTGTTTTTGTTTTTGTATTCTTTGACAGAGGCACAGGTACTGACATAGGTCTGAGATACTAAAAGAGAGAGAGGTTAGGGCGAGGGAATGCATTATGCCAGAGAGTGTCCTCACAAAGATATAAGTGCCAGTATGTGTGAGAGTGTTTGTCCTTTGATGCCTTTGATGTATCAAGATTCTACAGTCTGATGTCAGAGGCTGCAGTAAGTGGACACACAACCAGAGACAAGTTCAGAAGTCAAACAGGAGCAGAAACAGTTGGACTGGACAGGACTTGCTCATGATTTAGGAAGAAAGAAGCACTCAGATATTTCTGCACAATTATTGACAAGGAAGGGAGGAGCTACTGCTGTTACGAGGACAAGAGGAAACCACAGGAAAGTCCAGATCAGCTCCAAGGTTTTCAGTAAGTCAATACATGTTAGTAGTTCATGTCAGTGTTTAGTTCATTTAGTGAAATGTTTTGCTCTTCCTCTTAGTACTTTCCTCTTTCTCTTATTTTAGTATTAAAACTTTCTTTTCTTGTTCAACTTTGTGTGTTATGGGACTTGTCAGTCCAATTTTTGTCTGTTTTTTGCACCAACAACACCACGTCAAATTCCTTGTATGTGTAACATACCTGGCAATAAAGTTTTCTGATTCTGATTCTGAAAAGTGTACCACATGGGCCTTTGCTTTACTTTCCCAAGAGACAGCTTGAACACACTTCACACAGTGTTCCTTTGTTTTTGGCAGAGAGATCTTTATAAAGCACCACAAGTGGGAGCTCCCCTGTCCGACTTTGCTCTTTCTTTGCGGAAGAAATGTGTGCTAGATGTTGTCATTTTGCTGGTATACTTTATTTTTAGGCTTTGGTGGGGAAGCTGGCATCTTTGAGACAAGAAAAGTGTACCACGTGGGCCTTTGCTTTCTTTCCCAAGAGCAGGCCTGGACTGATAATCGGGCATACAGGGCACTTTCCCAGTGGGCTGACAGTCCTAGGGGCCGATGCTGTGTTTTTTTTTGTTTGTTTTTTTAAACCGGCCTGCAATTTAGAGGGGGTGGCCCATTGGTCCATCTTCAATATAGACAGTGGACTAAACCAATCAGGATATAGTAGCTTACCAGAGCGGCCCCACCCTTTTCTCTGCACTGATCCCCGCCAGTTTCATAGTGTTGAGCGTGAAAACATGGAGAAGCGGAGGAAAGGAGGTGCGGAGAAGTTGCGGGCTAAAAGATTCAATAATCTCGCTATAGACGCTGCAAAATGTGCTAAAATACATTTTCTCTGGAGGGGCCGCTGTAGCCTCCACGTCCTCTGCAGCCCAGGTTGAAGGTGAACAGGGAGAGGAGCAGCCAGAGACTGTTGACAGGGAACCCGAGGGACAGAGTGACCAGGGAAGTGTAGCACAGGCACAGCAGGTATCAGGTAGTAGGATAGTTAGGATAATACCGGGACTTTTAGGTGATGGACAGGCATGAAAATCGCTCACCTTCCAGCAAAATTCGTCGTTTTGAAGCCAAAACAGGTGACTTACGTGTAGAATTACATGAGAATGGTGAGCAATGAATAATGTTCTTATTTCCTGTCGCAGCAGTTGCCTTAAATTGTGTTTTTTGTTCCATGCGAGTATATTTCTACAGTGTCACTGCAGTGTCACTGAGATTTTTCTGCTTATTATCAAAAAATAAAAATGTACCCTAAAGATACTAAATGTTTTGATGGTTTAGATCGTTGCACAGTTTTCCCAGGTAGTTCCAAATATTTTTATTTTTAATTTGTTTTTTTAGGTTTTCTATCACTTAATAAATTATAGTATCTGTCCCTGTTCCTGTCTAGTCAAGCCAGGCTGTTGAGGTAGCAGTTGAGGAGAGAGAAAAGAGAGTGTTATAATATTTCTGAAATCTATTCCAAATATTTGAAGCTGTCATTTACTGGGGGCTCTCCTCTCTCCACTTCCTGGTGGACTGTCAGCCAACGTGCTCCTGACCTTGTGTGCAAGATGCATTTTAAATAAACCACTGAATGTGTAGTTACTGCGAGTTTGCTGGTGGTTTTTGGGAGCTGGGATTTTTCCTTTAAATGTTGTGCCATGGTTTCCCCAAGGCCAAGACGTAACAATAGTGAAATACATTGCTTTGGGCAACACATACATAAATTAGTCCGTTGTGCACCACTAATTATGAGGGGCCGGTCTAAGCCAAAAATGCCAGGGCCGTTTTTTTGTCCCAGTCCAGCCCTGCGCCCACATATATTATCGGGGCTGTGACCTTTGTTCACTTTTACCACACAGAACGCCTTTTTGACATCACACAGCTCAATGTTAAAACGCATAGTGTCTTTAACTTTATGTTTCAGTTGCTGAGTTTCTGTGCTAAAATCAAAGGAATAAAAATGACAATAAAAACAATTCAGAGCATTATCCAGCTCTGTGTCCGAGTTCCAACCATCTAAAAAGACACAAGTACTGTGCTCTGTGCTCTGAAGGCCTGCAGTAGTTTTCATGCTTGCCCAGACTGAACCAAGTTTTTTTTGCTGCATCTTGTTTTCCAGTTCTGATTTGTAATCCTGCTTTGACTGATTTGGTAAATCAAGCTTGTTGTTGTGAAATATTTTAACATGCTTACAGGGAATGATCATATCCCTGCAAAAGACCATGGATGAGCATGTTGTGTCCACCAATGAGTCCAAATCATCTCCACAGGACTGTGTGAAATCATCCCAGTCCGTGCAGTTAAAACATCCCTGGAGACAGAGCACCGACTCATCTGTCCAGACCTTTATGTCCCTGCTCTTTTCTCCATCATTTGTCCTGTAGAAATATCAGCTGCTCCTCCACTGATTGGCTCTTCTTTCCTCTTTCATATCTTTCACACAGGATTCAGAGATGAACATTTCCATTCACTGACACACAGATGGACTGAGATCCACTGATTTTATCTGACAATCTGTTTGTCTGCAGTGTTTCTGTAGAAAATGACTTGATGAAACAAGCTACAGGTGATTATTCCACACAAAACAACTGAGACTCAGTTCATTTCTCCTCAATATTATTCCAGGGGCCCTTTTAGTTGGGGCACCTGGCACTTTCCTGCCTTTTCTAATATTAAAGTCTGAACTATATGAAGCTGTAACAACAAACCAAAACCAAACCAAACAGCAGAGACACAGATAGACATCAATAAAAACAGTAAATATGTCCTGACAGACAGTTTTTCTGTTTGTACTGTGACCAGCCACAGAGATATAATCACCTATCAGAGCCGCTGAGATGCTTTATTGTGAGAGTATTTATGGATTTGGGTCTTTATCATCTAATTCATCAGGTAGAGTTTGTCCTGATATGACCAGGAGGCCTCTGACTCTGTGGATGGAGTGTTAACTGTCTCTCTGAAAATCACATAGAGCCTGAAAAACCCTGTCAGCTCCTCTGAGCTCAGTCCCGTAGAGTTCATCTAATGACAGAGAAAGTCAGAGCTGTTCTCCAGCCGCTGTCTGGCCGAGCTCAGACCGCATTTAGCGGCTCAGACTGCGGGAGAGCAGCGGCTCAGGTCCGCCTCCTCCACAGGCTGATTCAGGCAGGAAAAGCTGCCTTCAGTCAGCAGTAAGTGGAGCCACAGACTAACAAAGGCTCCGTGTTCAGCTACTGACCATCAGCTCACTCTGCTTCTACTCTGACTCCACCGCTTCTACTGCAGATATCCACACAACATGGAGGATAATAACGGCTCTCCTCCTGCCTCATCCCGACTTTACAGTGACAACTCAGTCTACACAACTAAACACCACATCGCGGTATAAAAAAAAAACACAATAAAACATAACATCCAAACGAACATCAGATAATTCAGGTAACTACAGGAAGTGTTGATGAGTAAAACATTAAAAGTGACATTTACCTTCAGACAGAGAACATCATCTGCGCCACAAACGTCAGTGAAAGTGAAAGTAAACTTGCAGCAACCATGGGATACAGTGATGGGAATTCCGCAAGGGCGTAGCAAACTTTTCAAAAGAGTGAGGGATGTGTCCAGCTATGACACTTGCAAATCTCAGTGAACACTGAAAAGTAATACTATGAAATAAATGTAAACAATATCTATTTAAAATAGGTTACTGTTGTTTAATGTCAACATTTTTCAACTTTAAGATTTTAACTTCACTTACAGGATTTTTTAAAGGTGTCTATCTTCTTCTGTCTTTTCTTTTCTGCATTTCCTGATTCTGTGTGACAAAAAGACAGAGGTAAGCTTGTTAATGACAACAGGGTTGGCAGTGAACAATGTTAGAGAGCCAGCATTCAGATTACAGAACAGTTAGTGGATACTGTGTGCTCAGCAGATTACAGTTATGATAGGAAACAGAGCACAGAAGCAAGAAGCTGTCATGTTTGGTAATTATTTACATTACAGTCTGCAAAGAATATTAATCCAACATGTATCTGTAGCAGAGTGGAACATTAAACATAGTAATGTGTTAGAAATGGATCATTGTAGACAATAAACAGCAGCAGGTGGGTGGAGCCAGGACCACAGACAGAGAACATGCAGCTCTGGAGCCAGAGATACCCGCAGAAAGGTACAGAGAAAGAGAGACCAGAGAGAGACAAGCACAGGACTACGGGACAGAGAGGACACAGAGTTAATGACATGGAATAAAGGTTAATACATGTGAGAGTGGGTCTGAGGAGAGAAAGAGAGAAGAGGTGTGCAGAGTGTCTGCTTCCTGAATCCTTATCTTCATATTTACTGCTTGTTAATTGTTTAGTTTGCTCAGCTGTTCATTTATTTATAACTAAGTAGTGTGGCCCAATATAAATAGCACAGGCATTGTAATGTTGTAGTTTCACCACAAGAGGGAGTTGGTGGTTTGGAGTCGCTCCCGGTCAGCGGACGTCAACACGTGATTGTGTTGCTCCAGTGATGCATAGACAGGAGCGCGTCACTGATAACGTCGCTGTTTGTCCATTTTGTCCATTCCAGTTTAATTAAAGCAACATACAACTACCCAGCGCTCTGTGGTTTCTTCAAGAGTGCTACAAATATTTTAATGCATATATTAGTAATATAGTGATATTTATACACTTTGTATTGACATATTCTTTATAAGCAAGACTATGAAATAATTTTAGGTCAGTTTAAGCTTTGATAACGTTGCTGAAGCAGAACCTGACACATGAATGTGGTTAATATTATTAAAGTCAGTCAACAAATGAATTATCATCTATCACCGTGTGAAAATCCCAATATAAACAGCATGAAAACTTAGTGAAGCAAGTTTCCAGACAGAGTTCTTAACATGTGCTTTGTCATGTTTCTAATTAAACATGTTTCAGTCTCTTTACCTTGCTCTGACTGACAGGCATCACGTTGGACCTGTGTGATGAACAAATATCATGTAAACTGTCTTTTACATGACTGTTAGCTGATGTTACTTTTTTTTTTTTAAATTACTTTATTGATCCCTCCAGGGGAAATTACTCTGCATTTTACCCACATCATGTGAACCAAACACACACACAAGCATGCACATGCACTACAGACTGGGGCAGGCGGCTGCCTAGTGAGGTGCCCGGGGAGCTGGGGTGGATCAGTGCCTCACTCAGGGGCACCACTGGTCGCAGAGGCAGGTGTCTCCTTCACCACCACCGTATCCGTTTTTTTGCGCTTGGTTGAGGGATCGAACCCACGACCCTCTGATCTCAGGCTGATCCAAAATCCAAAGCCGCAGACTTAACGGCTGCCCCCCAAAAGCATGTTGCATTGGTCGGGAATCAAACCCGGGTCTTCCGTGTGGCAGGCGAGAATTTTACCACTGAACCACCAATGCAAGGTTATTTCCTGAACCCACGTCTCCAAAGGAGACTGCGACCTGATCGCAGCGCCTTAGACCGCTCGACCATCCTGACTTACTACTTCAGTAAAAGTCTGTAGCATTGGAAGCAAAATGTTTTTTAACTATCAAAGTAAAAGTAGGCAATGTGAAGGCAGCATTTAAATTATTCATTTTTTTTATTCATTTATTATTATTCAGCTGCATAGAATTATGTTTACTCATTTTATAAATTGCAAGGTGTTTTGTATAAATACTAATTGTTTGTATAAACATTCATTTACTTGGTCTGTGTGACTCAAATGTCTTCACAACAACAGTTTGCTGTTGAAAAGCTGTTAGCTGTGTTATATCAAAAATATCTTCATTTATTTATGGATTTTATTCTGAACACTGGGACATTATGTTGTTGAAACTAACAGAGAGAAGTCACATCCGTCCCAGACTGATTTTAGATCCCAGTGCTTCCACTTTGACTTCCTAGTATCATGTTGTTGAACGCGACAGACATCACTCACCTGTACTGATATGATATGATATGCATCAGTGTTGGAAAGAAAGAGCTACAGGTTAATGTGATAGAAATACATGTTTTTCTGTATGGTCCAGTCATTATTTGCATCTGTCACTGTAGCTTTTTTAGACCCATGGTGATAACTGACTTTTGTATGAATAAATCCTAAATAATCAGCTTATGTTTTTATTGTCCTTGTTTCAGATCAGTGAGGCACTAAAGAGTGACTTCCAGGTGTTGGCTTTTAACTCTGAGGAAGCAAAAATGAAGGTTTACAAGAAAAGATGAGAGAGAACGACTGAAAAAGCAAAACAGAGGGAGTATTAACTGCAAGTCTCTGAAACTATTTTCAATCATTTGAACCCACTGAGATTTAAAATGCCTTCTCTTTTTTTAGCAAGCAGAGCAATAAAGTGAACAATACAGGAAGTTACAGATGGACTGGTTATTTATAACAAAAATAAACATACAATGTATATATGGGATATTGAATAGATTTAGGAGATCAGCTTGTGTAAAAAAAATCAAAAATAAAGTGAGCTACAAGCAGTGAAATGTTGACTACACTTGATCAAACTATTGTATAAACTATTAGTAAACAAGTCAAATGAGAGACAGCAACAACAGGAAAAATACACATACAGGTAGACACCTGTGCAAAAGCTTCAAAAATGATGTAACGCATCATTCACATTGATGGGATGAATGACTGTGCTGAGTTAAAAAAAAATAGCCTTGTGGTTCATATAAGATAAAGAGACAAACTGTCCAGTGTGTGAAGTGACTCATAAACCAATGTATTGCATCCACACTCCCTGTTCTACTGGAAACTTTCAAGGCTGAACTGCCAACCAGGCCAAGCAGGCTGTCCTATAGGTCCTCAGACCCTGAAACTCCCTTGTTTTGAAATGTGTGTCTCAGTTTTATAAATATCAAATGAAATGATGAGAGAGAGTGTCTCTATCATCTCTCTCTTTTTGTAATGATCTTAACCTAACACACATCAAACCTGGGGCTTTGTAGTTTTCCATCATAAGATCACTAGTTGGTGTAGGACATATAGAGTGAGGTAAAGAGGACTCAGGTGGGGTCACACATCATTTTTGCCCCCACTGCCCAGAGTGACTTTATCCAGCCATGATCTTCTTTGATCTTCTTTGCGGGATCAACTTACCAGGAACATCACAGCCTCAGGTATTTAGTTTTTTAGTCAGAGTTACAGTCAGGAAAGGACGGCGCGTGAGACTGAGGTGGATCGGTGCAGCTTCCGCAGTAATGCGGTCGATGTACCGGTTCGTCCTGGTAAAGAAGGAGCTGAGCCGAAAGGCGAAGCTCTCAATTTTATTTAACTTATTTAGTAAAAAAGAAACATTTAGACAAATTCATGAGCATAATATTAATTTATTTTATTGATTTACATACACTACACTAATCACACCCCACTTCTAACAGGACATACACACACCTCAACATACTGCACTATGCAGCTGAACTCCACTGTCTCTATGTGCAATAACTGTCTCCATATGTAATACTGTGTGCAATAACAACAATCAATATTTATATTAGCTCTGTCTTTCTTGCACTATTTTTTTCTCCTGCGGCACCTTTGTATTCTATTCTATTCTATTCTATTTTTATAAGTATTATTCTATTTCTATTTCTATTTTTATTTTTATTTCTGCTTTTACTTATACTTGTACATACTTTTTTATTTATTTAGATTTGGAGTAACACCACTTCCAGGCTGCTATATAATTTCGTTGTATTCTGGTACAATGACAATAAAGGCTTCTGATTCTGATTCTGATTAAATTTAACTTTCTACATAACAGGAATATTACAAGGCAAGGCAAGGCAAGGTTTATTTATATAGCACCATTCGTACACAAGGTAATTCACAGTACTTTACAGATCACATTAAAATCATAGAATAAAAGCAAATCATATTACATTAAAATCATAACTAATAGAATAAAAGAAATATATTAAAACATTGGAGCAGAAAAAATAGAAAACAGTAAAATAATTAAATAAAAAGAGTGCAGTTAAGACAATTTAAGAGAATGCTTCAGTGTTTTCAGGCCTGACTTAAATAAACTGAGTGTTTGGGCTGTTTATTCCACAAGTGAGGAGCAGTGAATCCTGCTTCACTTTGTTTAGTCCTGAGCCTAGGAACACACAGTAGGCCTGTCCCTGATGATCTAAGGGGTCTGGATGCTTCATAAGGAACCAGTAAGTCCATGAGATATTTTGGTCCAAGACCATTCAGTGCTTTGTAGACCAATAATAGAACTTTAAACTGTATCCTTTGACTCATAGGAAGCCAGTGCAGTGATTTGAGGACAGGTGTAATATGGTCCATTTTTCTGGTGTTAATCAGGACTCTGGCAGCAGCATCTTGGACCAGCTGCAACTGTCTGATAGATTGTTTGTTTAGACCTGTTAGGATGCCATTACAATAATCTAGCCTACTGAAAATGAATGCGTGGATAAGTTTTTCTGTGTCTTGTTTGGATAGAAAACCCTTGATCCTAGCAATGTTTTTCAGGTGGTAATAGGCAGACTTGGTGATAGCTTTTATGGTTGGTGAAATTCAGGTCTGAGTCAAGATTACACAGAGATTTCTCGCTTTATTTGTAACCTTCAGTGACATGGAGTCAAGGTGAGCACTGATCTTGGACCTTTCATTTTTGGAGCCAAAAACAATCAATTCTGTCTTATCTGCATTGAGCTGGAGAAAATTCTGGCACATCCACTCATTGATTTGCTGAATACACTTGCTTAGTGAATGTAGGGGACTGTAGTCGTGTGGTGACACTGAAATATAAAGTTGTGTGTCGTCTGCATAAGTGTGGTAAGAGATATTGTGATGTTCGATGATTTGAGCTAGGGGCAGCATGTAGATATTGAACAGAAGTGGTCCAAGAATGGACCCCTGAGGAACTCTGTATGTGATCTTAGTTCAGTCAGATTCATAGTTACCCATTGAGACCAAGTAATCCCTACCATGAAAGTAAGATTTGAGCCAACTCAATACTGTGCCAGTGAGTCCTACCCAGTTTTCCAGTCTGTCAAGGAGTATATTGTGATCAACTGTATCGAATGCAGCACTAAGGTCCAGTAATACTAAGACAGAGACTTTTGATGCATCATTATTCAGATGTATGTCATTCAAGACTTTCACAAGTGCTGTCTCAGTGCTGTGATGTGCTCGAAAACCAGACTGAAATTCATTAAAAAAGATTGTTTTGCACCAAAAATGAATGGATTTGTTGAAAAGCAGCCTTTTTTAATGATCTTTCCCAGAAAAGGAAGGTTAGATATTGGCCTGTAGTTGTTTATAGCTGAAGCATCCAGATTCGATTTTTTAAGAAGAGGTTTAATAACTGCAGTTTTCAGGGCTTGGGGAAACTGCCCTGACTTAAGAGACTTGTTGACGATCTGCAACACATCTGAAGCTATGCAGTTAAAAACATTTTTGAAAAATTTTGTTGGTAGATCATTGAGTGAGCATGTTGTAGATTTTAGTTGTTTGACGATTTCTGTAAGTGCTGTATTATCTAGCAGGTTAAAATGTGCTAGGCTAACTGGTGGACAGGAAGGCAAAAGTGACATCATCATTTTACCAGAGCTGGAACTACAAACTGTCTTGTTTTTGATATTTTATCTGTGAAAAACAGATGACAGGTGAAAAACAGATGTGCAAAGTCATTGCAGGGTTTTTTGGAGAGCAGTTCAGGTGGGACTGATACTCCTGGGTTTGTCAATCTGTCTATAATAGAAAACAACGTGTGAGCATTGTTACTGTTTCTATCAATAATGTCAGAAAAAAAGGATTGTCTTGCCACTTTCAGTTCTTGGTTGTAGTTATGTAGGCTCTCTTTGTAGATGTCATAATAAACCTGGAGTTTATTTTTTCGCCATCTGCGTTCTGCCTGCCTGCAGATTCTTTTTTGAGCTTTAACCAGTGTAACATTTCTCCAAGTTGACTTTTTCCTACCTGATAGAACTTCTTGAACGGGGCAATTGAATCGATAATAGTTTTAACTTTGGAAATGAAACTATTTACGAGGTCATCAACGGGAGCCGTGGGCTGGGTTGGTTATGGTACAAATGCCTGGGTGAATGGTGCACAGGTGCTATCATTAATACATTTTCTGACCACCTTTTCTTCAGCTTTGTTATGATTAGCAGGTGTGATAGTTTTAAAAGAAACAGTAGTGATCAGAAAGAGCAACATCAGTCACCACAACCTCAGAAATATTGAGACCTTTGTCCCTTGTTATGTGTTGGATCTGTTACATGCTGCAAAAGTCCAAAGTTGTCCAGGATGTTGAAGAGTTCTTTAGCACTTCCAATTTTAGGATTGTCAACAGAGATATTAAAGTCACCCACTACAATAATACAATCAAAGTCAATGCATACAATAGAAAGCAGTTTGGCAAACTCATCAAAAAACATTGTGTTGTACTTTGGGCTTTTGTAGATGGTTAGGAATATTGCTTGGTAGGAGGATTTTACTTGAAGAGCAACATGTTCAAAAGAGTCAAACTTTCCATAGGATGTCTTCTTGCATTGGAGGCTGTCATTGAACAAAATGGCGACTCCTCCTCCTTTCTTGTGCAGTCTGGCTTCACTCACAAAACTAAAGTTAGGAGGAGCTGACTCGATAAGAACTGCTGCACTGTTATCTTGCCCCAGCCATGTTTAAGTTAAAAACATAAAATCAAGGTTGTGCTTTTGAATAAAATCATTAGTTAAGAATGATTTGCCTGCCGGGGATCTGATATTTAAAAGGGCTAAGTTTAGTTTACTAAACCCATGTCCTGTCCATATTCTGGGACAGACTGTGGCTGACATGGAATAGGTTTTAGGTTTGTTGATGTATTTCTTAAAAATTGACACTTTCTTTGCCTTTTGCTTATCAAAATTGGCACTTTGTGTCCTATCTTTTCCTTGGAAACGTCAGGAAAAACATTTACTTTACTGTGGGATTATTGTGGCTATATGTCCTCAAACAGCAGAGACCCTGGGCATCCTAGTCCCTGATAGCAGTCTTGGTGCTTTTAAAGGCCTTAGGAACCAGTGGTCTGGGTGGGGGTAGAGGAGGCCTAGATGGTGTGTTTAGCGGAGTGGAAGAAGGAGGGGTGGGTTGAGTTGACCTGAGCTGCATAATTTGGGGGGAAGAAGAGCAGGAGATACTGCATCTGGGGGGCCTTGGAGGTGGTGTCCGGGGGAATGCTGGTGGGGGTTGCAGTGTTGATGATAGTAGCACTCTTGATCTGGCTAAGTTGGGGGTTAGGGGAACTATTTTAATCCCAGATTTCACCAAACTCTCCATGTAACTTGGGATGATGCAGGGGGCCAGATGGATGTTGGGGAGTCGGAGGAGGATGCAGCTGAGGCGGTACAGGGCTGTAGAGGAGGACGTGGGATGGGGAGATCCACGTGGAGGGCCAGCGAAGCAGTCCTGTCGTTGCCATCACAAGGGAAAGGACTGTCAGAAATATGTGATGCAGTGTGAAAATGACATCAGCAGTAAAAGTACACAAGTATTATCAGCAGCCAGAGGATTCACTGTAAAACATGAAGAACAGGGTAAACACCAGGTATACATAGTAAAAATGACAGATGAAGTTGAAAAACTCTTTAAACATTTTTCAAATAAACTTCACAACTTCTTGTTTTAGTCAAATTTCAGCTGCTGGTTTTCACTCATCTTTTCTGGTTCTTTTTTTTAAGTTGACTTTTAAAATTCATAGAATTGAAGCTTAAACTCAGTTGTTCCAAGATTCAGAGAAAGACAAAACACTGATGTTCACAATGATGCTTTTAATGTGAAAGGACAAGATCATGATTAGAATCTTGAAAAAGTAAAAGTCAGCAACATTTTTCTCCTGTAATAATCGTAGCTTCCATCTTTAAAGGACTGGAAGAAGCAGAAGTTTACAAGGAATCATTTAGAAGAGTTTAACAAATAAACTGCTTTAATACATGAATCTGAAAAGGTGTGTGTGAGTGAAAGAGACAGACATGTACAGACTGAACTATCTGTTCAACAGTGAGAGAGTTTCTCTAACAGGAGGAGACTCTCTCTGCTACAACTACACAGAGACACTGAGGAACCAGACCACCAGGGCCAAAATCCAAACCCAGGATAGAGAGGTTCAGTGAATGTGGTGTTGAAGGTGTAGAGGTGGATCAGTGAGTCAGAGGACAGAGAGCCAGCAGGACAGTCCACATACACTGCTACTCTGTCAGAGACAGAGGAAGATGATGAAGAGGAGGAGACAGGTGTCTTTCTGTAATTGTGCCAAACAGAGTAACCATCATCAGAGCAGAACAGACTCCAGGACTGATCCTTGTCTCCAAACACACATTTTTCTCTGTCTCCTTTCCTTCTGATTCCTCTGTAACTCACTGATATGTCAACCCTTCCATTCCACTCGACCTCCCAGTAACAGCGACCAGTCAGACCATTACTACACAGCAGCTGAGGACACAGGTCAAATATGTCAGGATATGACTGATCCTCCTTCACATAGTTCACCTTCCTGTTGTTGTCAGACAGTTTGAGGTTTCTATTTACTGTGTTTGTGTCGATGGTGAGTTCACAGAAATCTGATGGAGAGAAGAAGACACAACACAGCTGCAGTTATTGATCTATCACCTGATCATTGATTGACACTTTGAAGATGGTTGAATGTGAGCTGCTTTGTTTTCAGGAATCAAATGAAAACCACACTTACACTTCCTCAGACCTGGTCTCAACCATCGGACTCCACCAGGCTCCACCCTGAAAGGAGGAGGGGGGTCAGACCAGCACGTTCTCTTTCAGCATGCAAACATGGACATTAAATGGCTCTCATACACAGATGGTTTGATGATTCTGTTCATTCAGCAAAGAGACACAGGACCTGGAGTCCTTATCTTGGAATTATACGGAGCAGGGAGGTGATATGAAGGAAAGATTTCATCATTTGTCTTTTCCATTTGATATCACTTTTGGTGTCAGACACAACAAAAGATCTCACAATGACAAGATCAGGATCTCAGAGAGGTTCAGCTGATTATTGATCATGGATATTTTATGTAGCCTGGTCATAAAATGACAGGACCGGACACAGAACAAAATTTTATGTGGGTCTTTATTCCCCGACTGAACTTATAAAAGCCTAAGAACAGCGTTAATACTGGTGATTGAGGATTGTAGATAATTACAGTGGTAGTTGCAAAGGATGGCTACCTTGCTTTTCTATACGCAAAACTGGTACTGTAACAGTGAACTTACGTACTCGGATAGCACGGATGCAACAAAAAGAAAACATTAATACACCTGCACCTTTAAAGTGTAGTCTCTGGTTTACCCTCCAAGTATACCAGATTCACCGACTACAAAACAATAAACAGGTTACTACAGAATATAGACAACAGTAGTGGCTCTTTCTTTCACTCCAGTGTGTAGCCTGCTCACGAGGACACACACACACACGAAGAACTCAACACGGCACATCTCCCCTGCTGCCCCGCTGTTCAGTCTTTCCCTCAGCGCAGTGGAGAGATGACACACTAAACACTTCTTAACAGCCAGACTAACACCAACGTTTCGCGGTTGCCTTGTTTACTTCCCGTCTTGTGTGTCTAAAATCTCCTTGGAACTCCGTGCTCTCGCGGGCCTAGCCCTGCGCTGCTCTTAAAGAGACAGTGTTACCTTAGTTGGAACAACAACTTTTGCACTATTTATGCTCCAATTTTTTTATCATATCGGCTATCAAACACGCTACGAAAAGTCTCTAATTCACCCGGCTACATTCTCCCCTGCTTCAAGTCAACACCCTCGGTGACTTCTTACTCATCTTTCTGTCCCTTAAGCTTCGATGTATGGAGGACCATCCCTGCTAATATTTGAGTGAATATATCTGGACTAAGGGACACAGCGTTGCATGCCGACCTAGGCAGGTTAAATGGGTTCTTGTGTTTCCCTGCTGTTTCCCGCTGACTTTTGCATGGGGGGGGGGGAATAGGTGTGTCCACCCCGACATCTCTTCCTTGTCTATTCCTTTGAGCAGGCACCGGCCTTAAGTCAACTTCCTCCTCAGGTGGGCTGACACTCTCTGATGTGGGATGAGGGCCGGGCGATTGGCCCGCCTACGGGTCAATACCGGACGTGTCATTAGTTTCTCGCTCAGCTTCCTCCTCATACCCCGCCATGTCCTCTGGGTGGCGTCCTGGCTCATCAGCCACAAGTTCCAAATGATCAAGCCCCAGAGGTGTTGCCTGATCAGCTGTGGGGTACCTAACTTCCTCCAACAAGACAAACTCTGGATCCACAAACCCCGTCTCTGACTCCGGATCCAAGATAACTTCACTGATGGGAGGGACTGCACAGCGAGGTTGCCTCAGCACTGGTACAGAAAGGTCGGAGGTTGGATCTATCCACCCGCTTTAGCAAGCCTCCCTCCAGGGGACGTGTCCTCCACAGTGTACGTGGTGCCTTGTATGTCAATAACCTTGTACACAGTAGCTGCCCATGCATCCTGGATTTTATTTCATCCCGATGGTCGGTGGCGGAGGTACACCAGCTCTCCCACACCAACAGGTGGACAGTATACCTTCTCCTGTTGCAGCGCCCCCCTTTCTGCAGCCTTTCACTCTGCATACTCCCTTGCTCGTGCATGTGCATCACGTAGCCTCTCTTGGTGTGCGATCAACCAGTCAGGTTCGTCATCCTTCACTTGCTCCTGACCTAGCAAGGCATCAACTGGGAGATGTGGATTGACTCCAAACAGCAGGTAGTGGGCCAAATACCCCGTTGTCGAGTGTGGGGTAACATTATACACGTACACAAGTTCTGACAGGTGTTCAGGCCATCATCGTTTTTTTTCAGGGGGCAGTGTGCGCAGAAGGTCATGTAAGGTTCTATTGAACCTTTCGCACTGTGGGTTCCCCTGGGGGTGATGGGGTGTCGTTCGGGTTTTCTTTACCCCATACAACTTGCATAACTCTGCAATAACTGCACTTTCAAAAATTTCTGCCCTGGTCAGAGTGCAGGCGTTCTGGCACCCCATACCTCAGAAACCACTCCTTCAGAAGTACTTTTGCTGTTGTATCCGCCTTCTGATCTCGCGTTGCAATGGCCTGACTGAACTTTGTGAATATGTCTGTTATTACTAGAACATTCTCACGACCATCAGTGGCACGTTCAAGGGTGGTGTAGTCCACTGCAACCACCTCGAGCGGGCGAGTAGCCAGGAATAGGGTTTGGGGTGCCTGAATCTTTGGCTGTGGCATTTTTGTCAAAATACACCTCTGGCACTTCTTGACCCACTGCTCAACGTCTTCATGCATACACCCCCAAAATCACCTTTGTTTCAACAGACCCAGGGTCCGTTCAATGCCTTGATGTCCCATCTGGTCATGTACACTCCTGAGCACTTGTTCTTTGAGGCAGGCAGGCAACAACAGTTGGTAACATTCTCCAAGGTGAACATCCTCAATTACTCGATACAAGAGCCCATCTTTTTGTCTGAGTCGTGGCCACTGTTTCAACAGGGAGCGCACTGGTTTGGATAGGCCTACTCTCTCCTGATAGGTAGGTTTTCTCTGGCGACTCCAGAAACCTCTCAGCACTGCAAGTGTTGGGTCAGATGTCTGAAAGTTCTGGAGTTCTGCTTTGGAATATCCAGGCAATGTGGGGGAGTTATCTGGTATTGTCTCAGCACTCATAGTCTCACTCCCGTCAAAAGCCTGTAGCTGCCTG
This sequence comes from Toxotes jaculatrix, assembly GCF_017976425.1. NCBI lineage: Eukaryota > Metazoa > Chordata > Actinopteri > Toxotidae > Toxotes > Toxotes jaculatrix. The sequence continues at coordinate 286,641 of NC_054409.1, forward strand.
ATCATACAGCACCCAAACCCTGCAGTTACTAAATCTGGGCTTAAGGCCATTCCCGTCTTGAGTAAGTTGCATATGGCTACACAACCATCATATTCTGCATCTTCACTGTCTGGCTCTGGTCCATCAGTGGTTGGCCGCCGGGAGAGAGCATCAGCCGCAGTATTACATCGGCCAGGGTGGTACTTTACATCAAAATCAAATACAGCCAGCTAAGCGACCCATCGCTGTTGAATAGCCCCTAAATGGGCAGTGGAGAGGTGGCACAGAGGGTTATTATCTGTGAGGATGGTAAACTTAGACCCCAGGACGTAACCCCTAAACTTCTCTGTGACCGCCCACTTTAGTGCTAATAGCTCAAGCTTCATGCTGCTGTAGTTTTGATCATTCTTCTCAGCCCCCCTGAGCCTCCGACTCGCATAGGCTATCACTTTCTTCCCACCTGCCTGCTCTTGACACAGAACAGCGCCCAAGCCCAGACTGCTAGCATCTGTCCCAAGAATAAAGGGCAGGGTGAAGTCTGCATAACCCAGTGTGGGAGCACTGGTTAGCTCCTCTTTTAATAGCTCAAAAACCTGTTGACACTGTGCTGTCCAGGCTGACCTGAACAGCTGGTTAGCCCTGATTTGGCATTTACAGCATCGTGAAGGGGCCCTGCAATTTGGGAGAAACCCTTAATAAACCTCCTGTAATAGCTGCAAAAGCCCAAAAAAGACCCGAGCTCTTTTACAGTGTTTGGGATTGGCCACTGTTTCACTGCACTTATCTTGTCAGGATCAGTACCTATACCTTGGGCAGAGACTTGGTGTCCAAGGAACCTGACCTCAGGTTGGAGAAAATGGCACTTCTCCACTTTGACCTTTAACCCTGTCTCCCTCAATCTCTTCAGGACTGTCTCTAACCTCACCAGGTGGTCATGGAATGTTGGCGAAAAAACAAGCAAGTCATCCAAATAAATTAACACAATTTGAAACACCAAATCACTCATGGTGGCCTGCATGAGGCGCTGGAATGTGGCGGGCGCGTTACATAACCCAAAGGGCATCCTCAGGTACTCATACAGACCAAATGGTGTGGTGAATGTTGTTTTGTGCTTGTCTTTTTCATGTACCGCAACCTGGTGATATCCGCTCGCCAGGTCAATGGTGGAGAAGAACTTGGCACCACTCAGCGCATCCAGACTTTCATCAATACGTGGGAGTGGAAACACATCCTGTCTGGTCTTCAAATTGAGTTGCCTGTAGTCTACGCAAAGCCTTAGGCTTCTATCAGACTTGCGAACCAGAATGACTGGTGAAGCGTAGGAGCTCGAACTCTCCTGAAAAACTCCCTTTCTCAGCAGCTCAGAAATGTGCTCCCTGACCTCCTGGTACTGATTAGGCGGTATGCAGCGGTAAGGTTGGGAGACGGGCATCTCATCCACCAGAGGGATTTCATGTTGCACCTGATCAGCAAACCCCAAGTCCTCATCATGTACTGCAAACACATCTGCATACTTCTTCAGGAGTGCTCCTAGATCTGCTTGCTGCTCTGGCGTGCCACCAATGTGTAGTCGATCCAGCAGGCTCCTTACATCATTGTTAGATTCCTGTCCATCTCTCTGGTTGATAGTCACTTCCTCGTGGTTGGCAGAAATCAGCTGAAACTTCACTTCATAGGGATCACCCTCAATGCACTGACATGGGCTCAGAATACCTAGCCTAGTCTTGGGGGACAGGCAGATATCTTCCTGTGAGAGGTTAATTACTTGGACCGGAAACACAGGACTGTTGGATGAGATCACAGTGGGGGCAACCATCAACCCACAAGGCAGAGGAGTGTTCCCGGGCTCAAGAAGCATGCTGGAGTTACTGCTGGACTGCCTCTTCAGTCCCCGTGCATAGACTGTGGCAACAGATAAAGCAGGTACACGTACTTTGTGTTTACCCGTTACACATGCTGTGGACACTTTTCCTACCAGCTCTGCCTCTTGTACTCTGTGGAAAGCCTCCCGCCAGACGGAATCCAACTCACCCCCCAGAGCTGTGTCAAACTCTGCAGGAACTAACTGCCTGCACCACTTAGCAATGTTCATTCCAATAATGCCAGTTAGGGAGGGATCTGGTTCTTCATTTTCATCATCTTTGATTATCAGGAAACCACACTCTGGGATTGTTATCCCCATAGTTTCCATATCTAGCCCAACATAGCCGAGGTAGGGGAGGGGTAACTTGTTGGCTGCTGTTAGCTTGAGCCATTTAGCAGTACAGTGCATATCTTCGTCTCCTCCGTGAAGGTGGTTTCTGAAGAAACTTTCTGTCAGGGTGCTTACATTACTTCCTGTGTCCAGTATACACCTAAGGGGAACGCCACCTATCTGGACGTCTACTTCAGGGCACTGGCCTACAGCATTTAGGGTAACTGTAGGGTAACTGCCAGGTCAGTCTGAGTACTACTGGTCAAGTCTGTTCCCCCTGAACCCTCATTGGTGCTGTCACCTACCAGGTTCCTGTTTCTCGCCACATTAGTGTTACGGGGGCGGTCTCCAAGGGTCCACATCATTGCCTCATCTCTTACATAAAATAGACTGGAATCAGGTTTCTCTCTAACAAGCCTACATAATCCGCGTCTTAGGGCAGAGTCTCGCACCCCCTCACTAAACTGGTCTCTCAAAGCTAGCTGTGTATCAGGTACTGCATTAGGAGACTGTTGGAGGGCTGAATTAAGCAGCTGGGAGAGGGTGTGTGAATAATCACGCAAATCTTCCCCATCTGCCTGTCTGTGAGCATAGAAAGCATGTAACAGTTGTGGCGTTGTGCGCTTCTCTCTAAAGGCTCCCCTCAAATATGAGAAAAGGTCACTGGGTTGCTTTGGCTGCCCTCCCATACGTAGCTTGACCTTCTCTAAAGCTGGCCCCTCGCTCTCATTGCCCGCTCCACCTCTTCTATAAACTCATCTACAGTGTTCACATCTTTTCACCACAAAAAGGTACAATGTGTTTTTCCCTTGGAATGTAAACAATGGACCTTGTTTGAACATCACCCAGATTAGCAATGCTAGACATTACTAGATCATGTTTTCTACTCAGTTCCAAAATCTGTGACTGCAGCTGTGCCAAAGGGTTACCTCCATCCCCAGACAGAGAAGCTGCGTCATCTTCCTGGCTGGGTCCCGCCATGGGAGCAGCAGCCCCCTCGTCGTCTTCTGACATTTCCAAGTATCTGTTGGTGTCTTTATTACAGCAGAGCAATGCGGTCACCGACAGTTTCTATGTGTCTCTGTCTACAGTCTCAAAGCCGACAGGATCAGGTCTTTTCTTCCCCAGCAGCTCTCGCCGATGATGCAGACACCTCTCTCGTCCAGGGACACTGGCCACAGGTCACACACAGCTACCTCAGGGACACCACACCACAGCTGTCACCCTTGCTGGCACCGGGACTGGACCACTTCTTGCCACTACTGTTGTCTATGTAATAACTTCCTGTGCAAACTACAACCTCAAAGCTTGAAGGGGGATCCCCCTTCTGACACCAATTTGTGTAGCCTGGTCATAAAATGACAGGACCGGACACAGAACAAAATTTTATGTGGGTCTTTATTCCCCGACTGAACTTATAAAAGCCTAAGAACAGCGTTAATACTGGTGATTGAGGATTGTAGATAATTACAGTGGTAGTTGCAAAGGATGGCTACCTTGCTTTTCTATACGCAAAACTGGTACTCTAACGGTGAACTTACGTACTCGGATAGCACGGATGCAACAAAAAAAAACCATTAATACACCTGCACCTTTAAAGTGTAGTCTCTGGTTTACCCTCCAAGTATACCAGATTCACCGACTACAAAACAATAAACAGGTTACTACAGAATATAGACAACAGTAGTGGCTCTTTCTTTCACTCCAGTGTGTAGCCTGCTCACGGGGACACACACACGAAGAACTCAACATGGCACATCTCCCCTGCTGCCCCGCTGTTCAGTCTTTCCCTCAGCGCAGTGGAGAGATGACACACTAAACACGTCTTAACAGCCAGACTAACACCAATGTTTCGTGGTTGCCTTGTTTACTTCCCGTCTTGTGTGTCTAAAATCTCCTCGGAACTCCGTGCTCTCGCGGGCCTAGTCCTGCGCTGCTCTTAAAGAGACAGTGTTACCTTAGTTGGAACAACAACTTTTGCACTATTTATGCCCCTTTTTTTTTTATCATATCGGCTATCAAACACCCTATGAAAAGTCTCTAATTCACCCGGCTACATTTAGAAGACAGAGACATGATGAGAGACCTGATTTCATTTCCTCCTTGGTTTGAGACACTGGCAGATAAATGTCTCTGAGCAGTGTAGATGGTCTTATTATTGTTGGGATGTTATTATTAGTGTGTCAGCACTGAACAGGTATCTAAAGTCTTTGGGGTTGTTGTGGTGAAAGCACTCTGAGTGCTCAAAGTGGCTCTGTTGGTTCAGGAGCAATTCAAGCAGCTGCAGCTCAAATGTTTCCACGCTGGCTTTGTGCTGATGCAGCATGAAATCCAGTCTGAGAAAGTCCTGCTCAGGTCACAGAGAACAGCTGACCACACCTGATTTAATGATTATCACATATTTTCTCTTAAATATGACGCAGTGAGTCATGATGAGATACTGAAGTCAGAATTAGAGAAAACCCCTCTTTGTGTTGTTGTTGAATTCAAAGCACTTCTGTAGAGATCTGTCATCAGCTGTGACACACTAAATGTTTCCAGCTCTTCCTCCTCTATCACACACTGTCTGTGGCTGCAGCAGGCCTCTCCATACCTGAGGGTGTCCAGTCTCCAGTGCGGATCCTTCAGTCCAGCAGACAGCAGCTTCACTTCTGAGTCTCCTGGATGATTGTAGCTCAGGTCCAGCTCTCTCAGATGGAAGGGGTTGGAGCTCAGAGCTGAGGCCAGAGAAGCACAGCCTTCCTCTGTGATCAGACATCCTGACAGCCTGCAGACACACACAACATCACACAGGAACCCTCTGTCAACACCAGCTGGTCTGTTTTGTTTTCTTTGTTTTTGTTTTTGGTTCTGGTCCATTTTGGTGCAGGTTCAATATATTTAAGGCAAATTCCTTAAACATCATCTTAGGATTAAAAAAATCAACAACTGAAGCAAAAACAAGAGAAATGAATAATTGTCTGAGTCTAGAAAATTCTGTTGAACTTCAGTAAAATTTACTTTGAACAATCCTACACAAGTTGGCTGTTTATCTACTGATGTAAATCAGATAAAATTTACTTGTACAGACAATATGGCAGCGCGTGTGCAACGCGAGGCTCAGCGTCTCCCCAGTTTTTGCAAAATTGCAGTAGTTTTCCTGCTCATCTCGGGTCTGTTCGTATGGAACAGCTTTTCTTTAACATCATACACGCGACAGGATCTTTTGGATATCAACCTACGCTTCTCCAACAGTTTTATCGCCGATCTTTGACTCATCCCCGAGATCTCCAGAACACCCGAGTCTACGCACACTAACCAGCCGGGCGGAAGACCTCGCAGGCGGCGTCGAGATCGTAAACAGAGACGGGGAAAGCGCGGAGGGCTAAGAGCTAAGCTAAAAACGTTTTCCTCGCAAATGTACGGTCATTGGTGAACAAACTGGACGAGATACGACTCCGCATCAACAGCTGTAAGAGACTTCTGGACTGCAATGTCATGATTTTCACAGAAACATGGCTACACAGCGGCATACCCGACAATGCTATTGAGCTAGCCGGACGCCACACACTCCGGGCAGATAGAACGGCAGATGACTCCGGTAAGACCAGAGGCGGAGGACTGTGCATTTATGTAAACAACACTTGGTGTACGAACTCTGTCATCGTTGGGAGACACTGCTCAGCTAACCTAGAGTTTCTCATGGTTAAGTGTAGACCTTTTTATCTGCCACGGGAGTTTACCTCCACCATTATCACTGCAGCCTACATTCCCTCAGATGCTAATGCCAAGCTTGCTATGAGGGAACTTCATGCAGCCATTAGTAAACAACAGACTGCTCACCCGGAGGCTGCATTTATTGTGGCGGGTGATTTCAATCATTCTAATTTAAAGACTGTGCTCCCAAAATTTCACCAGCATGTTTCGTGCCCCACCAGAGGAGACAAAATTTTAGACCACGTTTATACAAACATTACTGGAGCTTACACTGCCTCCCCCCTCCCCCACCTGGGACAGTCTGATCACCTTTCTTTGTTCCTCATTCCTAAATATTCACCCCTCATCAACCGTGTGAAGCCAACAGTGAAGACCATCAAAGTGTGGCCAGCAGGGGCAGACTCTGTACTTCAGGACAGGTTTCTACACACAGACTGGAGTATGTTTGCTTCTCAGGCCACCTGTGGCTCCCATACGGACATTGACACCTATGCCTCCTCTGTACTGGATTATATCAACACCACCATTGACAGCATTACAACACAGAAACAGATCACCACATACCCTAATCAGAAGCCATGGATGAACAAGGAGGTGCGGCTCCTGCTGAAGGCCCAGGACACCGCCTTCAGATCAGGTGATGCACAAGCCTACAGTGAATCCAGAGCTAACCTGAAGAGGGCCATCAAAAAGGCCAAGCACTGCTACAAGCTAAAGGTGGAGGAACACTTTACCAACTCCGACCCCCGACGCATGTGGCAGGGCATCCAGGCCATCAGTGACTACAAGCCCAGCAATGTCACACCGGCAGCTACAGATGTCTCCTTCCTCAACAAGCTAAATGACTTCTATGCTCGCTTTGACAGAGACAACAAGGAGATGGCCACCAAGACAACACCCTCAGCAGACCATCAGCCCCTCATGTTCACCTCCACAGATGTCTACAATGCACTAAGCCGGATCAACGCACGCAAGGCTGCTGGCCCAGACGGCATTCCTGGACGCATGCTCAGGGCATGCGCGGAGCAGCTTGCAGGGGTCTTCATGAACATCTTCAACCTGTCCCTCACCCAAGCGGCTGTGCCAACATGCTTCAAGTCCACTTCTATCGTGCCAGTGCCAAAACACTCCTCCCCAGCGAGCCTGAACGACTACCGCCCTGTAGCACTCACACCTATAGTTATGAAGTGCTTTGAGCGACTGGTCCTGGCTCACCTCAAAAACTGCCTCCCACCCACACTGGACCCTCACCAATTTGCCTATCGCAGAAATAGGAGCATAGAAGATGCAGTATGCACAACTCTGCACTCTGTACTCACACACCTGGACAACAACAACACCTACGCCCGAATGCTGTTTGTCGACTTCAGCTCAGCATTCAACACCGTCATCCCCTCCAAGTTGACCACTAAACTTGGAGAACTGGGCATCGACACCTCCCTCTGTAACTGGATTACGGACTTTCTGACCAACAGACCTCAGCATGTCAGGTCAGGCCACATCTGCTCCAACACCACCACACTCAACACCGGCGTACCACAGGGCTGTGTGCTTAGCCCATTCCTCTACTCCCTCTTCACCCATGACTGCAGACCTGTAAATGGATCCAACATCATTATCAAGTTTGCAGATGACACCACGGTGATTGGCCTCATCAGCAACAACGATGAGACTGCCTACAGGAAGGAGGTACAGCACCTGGCCACGTGGTGTGGCAACAATAACTTGCTCCTGAACACCAGCAAGACAAAGGAGCTTATTGTGGACTTCAGGAGGGTGAAAAGAGGGACACACAGCCCCATTCACATCAATGGGATGGCTGTTGAACGTGTCTCCAGCTTCAAATTCCTGGGGACTCACATTACAGAGGACCTGTCCTGGTCCACCAACACCTCCAGCCTGGTCAAGAAGGCTCACCAGCGCCTCTTCTTCCTGAGGACACTGAAGAAGAACCACCTATCCTCAGCCGTTCTGGTGAACTTCTACCGGTCTGTGATTGAGAGCATCCTGACCAGCTGTATCACAGTCTGGTATGGAAACTGTTCAGTCGCTGACCGAAAGGCACTGCAGCGGGTGGTGAAAACTGCCCAACGCATAACTGGGACTCCACTTCCCTCCATTGAGGAGGTCCAGAGAAAACGCTGTCTGCGACGAGCTCGCAACATTCTCAAGGACTCCTCTCACCTTGCAAATGGTCTGTTTAACCTCCTGCCCTCCAGGAGACGCTTCAGGAGCCTCCGATCAAGAACCAGTAGACTCAGGAACAGCTTTTTCCCCACAGCTGTTTCCTTATTGAACTTAGCCCCCCTGTAACCCCCCACCTCCACCTCCCACACCAACCCTGCCCCCCGACGACACCCCCCCCCCCCCCCCCCCCCCCCCCCCATTACCCACACACACCAACCATACTCCTCACACCACCCACTTTTCTTCTCTATATAGTGTACATATATTTATAAATCTATCTATATAGTAAGTTCATATTACCTGTATGTATGTACATACACTTAGGTACATAATGCATCTGTATAGTATGTTCATAATACTTATTTAACTGTACATACTGTTATAAAACACTCATCTGTATATCAATTTATATATATTTATTTATATATGTATATATCTAATGTGAATACTGTATATATTGCACTTTTTTTGCCATATCCTGCACTTGCTGCTTTTGCACTTCTGGTTAGATGCTAACTGCATTTCGTTACCCTGTCCCTGTACATGTGTAATGACAATAAAGTTGAATCTAATCTAATCTAATATGAGCAAATCATCATCTAAACAGGTTGATGGATCCTGACCTGAGAGTCTCCAGGGTACAGTGTGGACTCTTCAGTCCAGCAGACAGAAGCTTCACTCCTGAATCCTGCAGGTCATTGTTACTCAGGTCCAGGTGTCTCAGACTAGAGGACTGGGAGCTGAGAACTGAGGACAGAGCTTCACAGCTTCTCTCTGAGAGGTTGCAGCTGCTCAGTCTGAAGAGGAAACAATGAAGAAAAAGTCAAATAACATTTGTGTTGAAAGGACAATCAAAGGAACAAAACTCTCAGTTTGCTCTGCAACTCACAGCAAACTAACAGACCTGCATTTGAAAACTGGGCCAAACATCAAACACAGATTTGCTGAGTGAAGCAGAAATATCAGCTCTTTATCCACCTGCTACATTGATGATCATCTTTCATTGGCTCTGATTCAAATCCTTTGTTTTATTCTCAACAAGTTGGAGACATGACAGTTAAATATGACACAATCAGTAATAAACAGACATATACAGTCAAGGCCGTAAGTATTTGGACAGTAAGACATGTTATGTTATTTGGGCTCTCAGCACATTCACTTTAAAACATAATAATGGATTCTACAGTCAATGACTGCAAAGGATTTTACACTAAATATTAAATCTGATGAGTTTGTTTTACTTCATGTGTATTTGTCCAGTTACTTTTGAACCAGTAAAAGGGCTGCATCTCCCACACAGTTCTTTCTATACTGATGTCAACCTGCTCAAATTAAAGCTGAGACTTGGCTCTTTAATGTAGGATCCATTATTTTAATTCAGATTCAATGTGATGAAGCTCAGAGCTCAGAGATGATGATAAGAAATTAAAGAAGAGAGGAATTGATTTTCCCTCCTGCTGAAAAAAATAGCAGAGTCTTTATATAATGATGAATAAATCCAACTATCTATACACTTACAGAGCTTTGTTAGAGGCTTTGACAACTGGCAGCAGCTTCAGAAGAACCTCCTCTGAAGCAGAGTATTTCTTCAGGTCAAACACGTCCAGATCTTTTTCTGATGACAGTGAGACCAGAGCTGACCATTGAGCAGGAGATAGTTTATCTGTGGAGAGACGTCCTGAACTCAGGGACTGTTGGATCTGCTCCACTAGAGAACGATCATTCAGTTCATTCAGACAGTGGAACAGGTTGATGCTTTGCTCTGCAGAGGGAGTCTCTTCAATCTTCTTCTTGATGTACTGGACTGTTTGCTGATTGGTCTGTGAGCCACTTCCTGTCTGTGTCAGCAGACCTCGTAGGAGAGTCTGATTGGTCTGCAGTGAAAAACCCAGGAGGAAGCGGAGGAACAGGTCCAGGTGTCCATTTGGACTCTGTAAGGCCTTGTCCACAGCTCTCTGGTAGAAGGCTTCAAATTTACCTGTTATTGTTTTGAGTCTTTTGGAAAATGATTTCTTTTTTGACAGCAGATTGACTCCAGAGTTGATGAAGGTCAGATGGACATGAAGAGCAGCCAGAAACTCCTGAAGACTCAGATGGACGAAGCAGAACACCTTGTCCTGGTACAGTCCTCTCTCCTCTTTAAAGACCTGTGTGAACACTCCTGAGTACACTGAGGCTGCTCTGATATCAATGCCACACTCTGTCAGGTCTGATTCATAGATGATCAGGTTTCCTTTCTGCAGCTGCTCAAAAGCCAGTTTTCCCAGAGACTCAATCATCTTCCTGGTCTCTGGACTCCAGTGTGGATCTGTCTCAGCTCCTCCATCATACTTAACATTCTTCAATTTGGACTGAACCACCAGGAGGTGGATGTACATCTCAGTCAGGGTCTTGGGCAGCCCTCCTCCCTCTCTGGTTTTCAACACATCCTCCAAAACTGTAGCAGTGATCCAGCAGAAGACCGGGATGTGGCACATGATGTGGAGGCTTCGTGAAGTCTTGATGTGGGAGATGATCCTTCTGACCTGCTCCTCCTCTCTGAACCTCTTCCTGAAGTACTCCTCCTTCTGTGGGTCAGTGAAGCCTTTGACCTCTGTCACCATGTCAACACACTCAGGAGGGATCTGATTGGCTGCTGCAGGTCGTGTGGTTATCCAGAGGCGAGCAGAGGGAAGCAGTTTCCCCCGATGAGGTTTGTCAGCAGCACATCCACTGAGGTGGACTCTGTAACATCAGTCAGGATCTCAGTGTTGTGGAAGTCCAGAGGAAGTCGACACTCATCCAGACCGTCAAAGATGAACAGAACCTGGACCTCTTCAAACCTGCAGAGTCCTGCTTCTTTGGTTTCAGTAAAGAAGTGATGAACAAGTTCCACCAAGCTGAACTTTTTCTCTTTCAGCACATTCAGCTCTCTGAACGTGAATGGAAATGTGAAGTGAATATCCTGGTTGGCTTTGTCTTCAGCCCAGTCCAGAGTCAACTTCTGTGTTAAGACTGTTTTCCCAATGCCAGCCACTCCCTTTGTCATCACTGTTCTGATTGGTCCATCTCTTCCAGGTGAGGCTTTAAAGATGTTTTCTCGTCTGATGCTTGTTTCTGGTCTGGCTGGTTTCCTGGATGCTGTTTCAATCTGTCTGACCTCATGTTCATCATTGACCTCTCCAGTCCCCTCTGTCATGTAGAGCTCTGTGTAGATCTGATTCAGAAGGGTTGGGTTTCCTGCTTTAGAGATCCCCTCAAACACACACTGGAACTTCTTCTTCAGAGCAGATTTAAGTTTACATTGACAAACTGGAGCAACATGTCCTGAATGAACAAACAAGAAACATCAATGACTGATTCATAAAGAAAACATGACATGTTCATCCCCCTAAAGAACACACATGAACATATGTCCCTTCATGTCTTGAGACGTTAGTAAATGTCCCATTTGTCCATCATGTTGAATCTTTAGAGAAATCCTCTTACTGCTGTGCAGACAGTCAGCCAGCTCCTCCTACTTCATTCTCCTCAGGAAGTTCACTGTGAGCTTCACAAAAGCCTCTCTGCTGCTCCTCCTCTGCTCTTCATCCTCACCATCCAACACCTCCTCATCCTCCCTCTGACTCTCTGAGCATTCTGGGTAATCTGGACTCACAATCTTCTGGATCTTCTTCAGCTCCTTCTTCACAAAAGTGACAATGTTCTCCTCCAGCAGCTGGAACAGAAAACTATATGAATGACACAATCAAAGTAAAACCATGGAGCCAAACTGTCGCATGGGTAAAGTAAGATTTTATTGTGTGTCTTTTAACTCCCAGTGTGTTTTTAATTTATATTCTTTGATTTTACATCAGATCCATGTTGGACACAACAGATCCATGTTGGACACACTGACAATCCACTGCTCTAAAAAGTGCAGCTTGGAGATTATTGTCAACACAACAGATGTCAAAGTAGTTGTTGTCCATGTACAGACCATAAATATGGAGTCCAGGTGTGTTTGATGCTGCTGGGCAGACTGAGCACTGGGAACCTCTGAGCTCTCCTGGTCCACTCTGTGGAGGAATCATGAAGAATTAGCTCACATTATGTTTGCAGCATCTATGAGCGTTTTATGCTTTGTACACAAACAACAGCTACTTTTATGTTCTGTGGTGACTGTCCTGATTAAAGCAAACACTACTGTGCTGTGACATTCTCAATGAGAGGAAACAAGCAATCAGTTCTGTACCTCATGACCTAGAGTCATCACAACAAGTCCACCTTTTAAATGATGAGTTTTAAGGACTCACACTGGGTTTGACAGAAGTCTCACCTCTGCTACAGGACACTAACACAAACACTGGAACTGGATAGGTGCTGAGTTACAGGGAGTTTTAGTTCTGATCTGAATGACACATATAAGAACATAAGAAGTGCTTTTCTTGAAAAGAGAAACATCAACTTTGCCACTAAAGCCTGTGTTTCAGCCTGATCATGTTCATATACTTTATCATTCATGAAGCCTGGAGACAAAACACAATCACTTCATCTTTCATAGAAGACCAGTTATACAGGACAGCTGTCTGATACATTTTAAACTCAGCTGCAGCTCACTTCTTTGCAGCAGAGGGAGGCTGTCCTTTGAAATCAATGGGGTCATCCTTTGACCTTTCACTCTTCATAGACACACAGCTGGGCTCAGGTCCATGTTCAGGTCCAGGTCCAGCAGAGTCTGGTGTGTGCTGCTGCTCTGGCCTTCAACACAACACACACAGAGCTTTGAGTGTGAATAATGATGGTGCAGTGATGTGAGTGCTGAGATCTGACATGGAGAAGAGTCATGGACAGTTAGAGATCCTCATCTCACCTCTGAGCTTTAGTCTGGATATCATGGTCCCCACACAGACTGCTTTTAGGGGGAGGGGCTCCCTCCTCTCTGTCCTCACACTGATTCATGATGCTGAATTCACATCCACATCAGCTCACACACACTTTCTACCTTCATCTGGAGAGAAAACACAAATCATTCATCTGCACATCAACAAAAATCATCCTCAGGTTCAGGTTCATGTTACTTTATTTGTACCTGTAGGTAGATTTGTTTTGCAGTCAGATGATCAGATGATGACGTCCTTTTGACACATATACACAAAACACAAAGAAATGTAACACAAAACCAACACAGCTGACTATAAACAAGGGACGCTGGGCTCGGCTGGGACTCACCAAGCAGACGACTAGACCATTTAGCTATTTGGTCTGAGGACTTCCTCTGTTTTAAAGTTGTGTGACTGAACCATGACACTAAAGAAAATGATAAAATGAATTCTATGAAAGAGA